>NW_018392220.1:0-20973 GCF_900095145.1 Mus pahari | reverse complement strand
TATCTGGAGGGTATCATCCTTAGTGAGGTAACCCAATCACAAAAGAAATCACTAGATATATGCTCATTGATATGCAGATATTAGCCCAGAACCTTAGACCACCAAAGATACATTATGCAAAACAGAAGAAAACCAAGAAGGATGACCATTATGTGGATACTTCATTCCTCCTTAGAATAAGGAACAAAATACTCATAAAAGGATATAGGTACAGAGTCAAAATTTAGAGCTATGATGAAAGGATGGACTATCCAGAGACTACCCCATCCGCGAATCCATCCCATTATCAGCCACCAAACCTAGATACTAATGCACATGCCAGCAAGATTCTGTTGAAGGGACCCTGATATTGCAGCCTCTTGTGAGGCTATGNCNGTGCCTGGCAAACATAGAAGTGGATGCTCACAGCCAGCTATTGGATGGAACACAGTGTCCCCAATTGAGGAGCTAGAGAGTACCCAAGGAGCTGAAGTGGGATGCAACCCTGTAGGTGGAACAACAATATGAACTAACCAGTACCCCCTGAGCTCAAATCTCTAGCCGCATATGTAGCATAAGATTGCCAAATCGGCCATCATTGGGTATAGAGGCCCCTTGGTTTTGCAAACTTTATATGACCCAGCACTATGGAAGGCCTGGGCCAAGTAGTGGGAGTGGGTGGGTAGGGGAGCAGGGGCAGGGGGTATAGGGAACTTTTGGGATAGCATTTGTCATGTAAATAAAGAAAAAGATAGTGATATTAAAAAAGAATAAAAAAAGTTAATCCTAAAATATTCCTTTTAATAGCTATATAACTACATATCATATGAGTATGTTATAATTTATCTATTTTGGGATAGCATTTGTCATGTAAATAAAGAAAAAGATAATGATATTAAAAAAGAATAAAAAAGTTAATCCTAAAATGTTCCTTTTAATAGCTATATAACTACATATCATATGAGTATGTTATAATTTATCTATATTACAATGTTATTGACCATTAAGATTTTCAATGATCGGGTATTATGAATGAAACTCGGAAGAATTGTGCTGCACATTAATGTTTTTGACTGCATCAATAAAAATTCTTTGGATCAACTTAAAAAAAAAAAGAAACTAAGAAAAGAAAAAATGGATACCAAGAGAGAATTGTATTAAGCAATTAAAACCAGTCATACAGAAAACAGTTTCCAGTCTGAAGTGGTAGACTCATGAATCCCAGGACTCAGAATGCAAGGAGTCAGATTATGTGCCCAAGACCAGACTAGTTTATAGAGTGTGTTCCAGTTCTGACATTTCTAGGAATATGTAATGATGGCATGTCATATAGTACTAGGGGGTCACAACTCTGGACTTTCTGATAATAAAGCAAACCTTTATCCACTGAGAGAATATTCAGTCCCACAACTGCATTTTCAAGGCATCTATGGAACAATTGTTCACAAATGTTTGGAAACCCAGACTTCAGGAGGGCACAGTTGTTGAAACCTCATACTTGTCCATCAGTCTATTGTCTCTACATTACAAGCTTTGTCTCATCCCCTTCCCAAGACATTCTCAGCTCCTGATACCACTAAAGTAAAGGGAAACTACCACAGTTCTAGTTTGTCCCTCTGAGGTGCTCACTGCTCCATTAAAGCATTTCTGTGGCTTATTGATATGAAGAAATATCTCCAAGAAGTAATTCATCTCCATCAGCAGAGACCCAGCTACACATTTCTGTAATTCTCTAGGAGTATGAGACCTGAGTTATTTTATACGTAAAATTGAGGACTTTGATGCACTTTGAGTTGAGTTTTCTTCAGGGTGATAAAAATGGTTCTATTTGCATTCTTTCACATGCATATTTTTGATTAGATTAGCAGCACTTGGTGAGGGTACACTGCTTTCTTGGAATTATTTTGGCTTCTTTCTAAAACTTAAGTGTCTGCAACTGTGCAGTTTTATTTCTGGGACTTTAATTTTACCATTGCTCCATCTTTCTGTTCCTATACCAATACCATACATTTTCAATACTTTAGCTCGTTAGGACAGCCTGAAGTCAGATTATCAGATTGTAATGATTCCTTATGATTTCTTCAGGATTGCAGGTTTATTTGTAATGAGGATTTGTACTTGACTAAAATTTTCTAAGTGATATCTAATGAATTCTAAACATTTCTCTAGACTTTTCCAATTTAATTGAGTAAAGAATTTTAATGGATTCCCTTACGATTCTTAGGGTTATTTGGCATTTCTTGTGGTGCCCCCCTTTACCCTGATTTTATTATTTTATATTTTTCTCACTATCTTTCATTTAGAATGTCTAAGTGCTTGGCTGTCAATTTTTTTATAGAACAAATTTCTTGTTTGTTTAATTGTTTGTGCTCGTTTCGTTGTTTCTTTCTTATTTGTTTTTTCCTCATGTTGATTCTTTTTGTAATTTACGCTTCTTATGTTCCCTGATTTCTTTTTGTTCTATAATTTTTAAGTATGGTCAAGTTGTTGTAGGCACTTAGTATAATGGAGTTTCCTTTTATCCCAGCTTTCATTTTGTCCAATAAGTGTGGGTATGGTTTACATTATTTTCAATGTCTTATGGGAATTCTTTAATTACTTTGATTATTTTTGTCTTGCTCCAATACTCATAACATTTGTTCATCTTACATGAGTTTGAAAGGTTTCTGTATATTCTATTATTGTTGATACTCTGTAGTTATACATGTTAGACTGATAATATAAATGGTATTTCAAATTTCCTGTACATGCATAAATTGGTTCTATGACTGTGCATGTGGTGATTTGGGAGAATAATCCATGCATGACAGGAAGAAATTTTATTCTTTTGTGATTACTTGTATGGGTCTTTAGATATTTGTTAGGTCATTTGGTTTGAAACTATCTGTTACATGCAGTTTTTTCCCATTTACTTTTGATTTCTTTTTATTTTTTATTTATTATATTGTTTATAATAATGTATTGAAATCTAACACTACCAATGTATAAAGGTCAATGTGTTATTTAAGCTTTAGTCATATTTCTTTTACAAAAGTTATATCCTTGTGTGTGTGGCAAACAAAATATGTAACAAAGCATTTGGATGAACATGTACTATCCTCCTTTAACTACATAGGAATCTTTTTTGGATTGAAGTCTATTTTGTTACCTATTGGAATTGCTTCACCAGCTTACAACTTAGGTCCATTTGTGTCAAATTTTTCCAGTTGTCTTCTTTGAAATAATATATATCTTTGATGTTGAGGTATATTACTTGTAAGCAGCAGAAGGATGGATTAGGTGAAGAAAACCATTTGAAAATATCCAACAGCACTTCACAATAAAATAACTGAATCCATTAGAGATATGTATGAATTACCTAAATATGATGAATATGGTTTACTTCAAGTACATAGCCAAAATTAATAATTTTGACATCATTTAATATAGTACTGATGTTTTCCTTAAAATATCCAAGTTATGGAGGATTACATCAATATGACTGGTGCATTTAATATGAAACATCAAAACAAAGTTCATATAGAATGTGAATCTAACCTCACTTTGAGAAGGTATAGGTAAACAGGAACTAAATAATATATTGTACATGAAAATTTTGGCCAAAGTCTTACAAAAGATTCCAGTATGAGAGGCAATGTATGTAAGAGTATGTTACAGTATATTGACCACTCTGGTGAATTTTTCTGGAAGTAAAAATGAGTGAGCATACTACATAGGCAATTTTCTGTCAATGTTTTACGTTTTATGATTATTTATAATATCTATGATGGCATGAATCTTAATGAATTTCAAATATATGTAAAGAAGAAATATATAATTTAGCTATTTTAATTAAAAAATGGATATTCATTATTTTCATTTACACTGCATTCTTAGAATGGTAACAGTGTAATTCAATGAATGTCCATGCTTAAATAGAAATATTTAGAATAAAACTCACAAACCAAGCTTATAAATGTTTAAAGGAATAGATCTTGTATAATGCAGAAATGATTGAAAAACTGGATGAAATTCAACAAATAAGATTTCTGAGTCTACTGTTCTAGTAGTCATATTATAATTTTGATGACAGACATGATGGGTTTACATATGCATAAGAAACTTTTCTCCAAACTACAAGAACTGTATGATTGTGTTAAGATGAAGTGAGAATAGAACAGGACATCATCATTTCAAACTAAAAACTGACTGAGGAAATACAACATTTTGAGTCTGGATGTAACAAAGTATGCTTTCAGTAAGTGTGTGTGTGTGTGTGTGTGTGTGTGTGTGTGTGTGTGTATGTGTGTGTGCATATATGTGTGTGTTTGCACATCTTTTCAGTAAGAAAGTAGGAGATATATAATTGGATAACTGGTAAGGGATGAAATAATTTGGAATGTGTGTATCATGTGAAGGTGGTTGTAAGAAAATATGGATGAAGCTATCATTTTTGAATTGAAAATTGAATATGCACACAGAATGTCATGAAAGAGAAGGATGTTGACTGACCTGAGGAAGGATTTGCTAGCAAGATCGACAACAGATAATGGTGATGGAGGTGCAGATATCAGAAAAGTACCTGTTACATTTGTGCCAATGTCCCATAATGAAACCCGAAATAATGTATGGTATTTAAAAAAAAAAATAACAGTTAACAACTGCTAAAACATATATACCAAATCTGGACTCCTGGAAATTTAATTTGCACTCTGATTTTCGTTTTTCTTTATTTACAATTCAAATATTATCCTACTTTCAAGTTTCCATATCTTTTTGGCATTTCCCTCCTCTCTGCTTCTATGAAGGTGTTCCCCCATCTATACTCCCATGCCTGCTTAACTGCCTTAGCATTCTCCTATGGTGGAACATTGATCCTTCACAGAACCAAGGACATCTCCTTCCACTGATGCCACATAAAGCCATCTTTTGCTACAAATGCAGCTGGAGCAAGTAGGTCCTCCCTGTGTACCCTCTGGCTGGTAGTTTAGTTCGTGGTAGTTCTGGGGTATCAGTTTGGTTAATATTGTTGTTCTTCCTATGGAGTTGCAAATCCCTTCAGATTCTTCACTCCTTTCCTTAACTCATCCATTGGGGTCCCCATACTCAATCTGATGGTTGACTCCAGTGTTCCACATCTGTATTTGTCAGGCTCTACCAGAGCCTCTCAGGGGTCAGTTAAATCAGGCTCCTGTCAGCAAGTACTTCTTGGAATCAACAACAGTGTCTAGGTCTGTTGGCTGCCTATGAGATGGATCCCATGGAGGGGCAGTCTCTAGATGGTGCACCCTACAGTCTCTTCTCTAATCTTTGTTCCTGTATTATCAGTAGACAGGAAAAATTCTGAATTAAAACATTTGGGATGGGTGGGTGGCCCCATCCCTCACTCTTGAAAAACAGCTTTACTCTGTATACTTAGGAAAGACTTCTCCATTTACATTCCTCTAGATTCAAGTCTCAGCAGTCTAGGAGAGCTTATCACAGAACCAGAAGTTGTACATACCGTATAAACATTGATTTTTAAGTGTACAGCCATGTCCAGTGCAAAACATTAAACTTATTTGTGTCATTAAAACACATAGGGCATATTATCACCCCCAAAATGTGTTGCCTATTTATTCTCTGATTCTTTCAGTCCAAGATCACTGAGTGAGGTTCATGTGTGAACCATCATCAATAAACTGTGAAATATTCAGTATTGATTCTAGAATGCAAACAAGAATATATAGGTAGAAAGATGTTACAAGAAAAGATTACATATTATTAAACAGTGTTGCTTCATTGTCACTATTTTCCTCTAAGATAATAAGAAGATATTTGTAAACAAGGCTGTCTCACAGCCAGTACTGCAATGTAAAATGTGCAAAACCAATGTAGGAAAACAATGCTAATGTAAAATAGATGGGTCAGTACAAGTAATAAATTAATAATAGTGAGGTTCAATGAGGATGATCATAATTTGGAATTCAAATATTAAGATTACTTTAATATTAGTATTGAATTTTTGGAAGGTAGAATCCAGAGACTAAACTGACCAGGAGTATACATCAGGAACCCATGGCTCCAGTTGGGTATATTGCAGAGGATATACTGCCTTATCTGATATTACTGGAAGGATAGACCCTTGGTCCTATGGAGGTTTGATTACCCAGTGTAGGGAAATCATGAGGAGTAGTGGATGGGCGGCTGGGGAACACCCTCATAGAGGAGGGGTAGGGTTAAGGGAATAGGGGTGTTGTGCAAGAGAAACCGGGAACGGGGATAAAATTTGAAATGAAAATAAATAAAATAACCAATAAAAAGGAAGAAAAAATGGAAGTGCACAACATGGCATTCTCTCTGGTTCATTTTGAGTCTTTACCATGTAAGTTAAGTGTGGATCTATGAAGATCTGCATAATTTTGGATATAGATAGATTAAGTATTTTTATGACTTGGTCTGTTTATTGATTCTCAAGACAATGTTAGCACAGGCCTTGTTTAAATAATATATATGTGTCACTGGTGTGACATAGTCTACACTCTACATTGCCTATAAATTTCATTGATTATAAAGTTGAGTCTGTCTATTCCTAACTTGGTTTCTGTAATACAATCTTCTGTGTGTCCCCATTAGCCCTGATTATACTTTGCTGGATGTTTCATTATGAATCTTCTGATACAATCCACTGACATCATTTCTAATTGTGTTCACATATCACCTTTTTAAAAATTTCCAAGGACCAAATTTGAAATAAATGGATTAACTTCCAGGTATTCAAAAACAAGTGTGAAATCATGAAGCCTGATAATGAATTATCTTATTCATTTACCTACCTATATATATTACATTGTCTATGGACACCAGTTCCAGAGCCCCAGGTTAGAGAATGTTTCAGAATTCCTCCAGGGCCAAGGAGCAATCTGAAAAAAAAAAAAAAAAAAAACAGAATTGTAAGTATACAACAAACCTCTCCTTTGACTAGAGAAATAAAAGTAGACAGATATTTGATGTGCTAGTATGCATGACACTACACAATCCACATTGCATATGTTTAAGGTAGGACAAATATGTTCATTTTGATGGGAATCTTATTCTTCTCCAACATTCCCCTACCCATACAAATTACATTGATCCCATGTGCTTTTGGAGAATAAACCTGAATGAAATCACGGATAAAGTTTTGCAATTTACTTGTTCCTTCATCCTTGGAGCAGATCAGATGCCTATGGAGAAAGATCATTTCTACAAGTCTCTGAATGTCATGTAAGTGCATTTGTATTTTCCATGTAAATGACATCTAGAATATTTCTTGNGTGGTCTGATGATGAAGATTAGGCAAATCCTTGAGTATTCTGTACTGTTGCTAAATCTGAACACAGAGAAACAACTTTATTATTATTTTTTTTTTACAAAATTAATCCTAGTTTCTCTCCCCTGTTAATTAATCCAGTGAAGGTTTTGTTTTTCTTTAAATCAGTTGGCCTCTGAGTGAATTAAAGCCTGGAAGGTGAGGAATACATTGATTTTTCACATAAAGCCCTCCTATGAACAGTTTGTATTGCCCTCTAGATAGTGATGACTTATTGAATTTGATCCCATAATATTTCATTATGTTTTACTTCAAGTACATGGAAATAGATTGTCATAAACTCTGCTGACAGTCCTTCCATGAGTGTGTTGCTCCTAGAGCTTATGCTCGTTCCAGTAATATTCATGGCACATATAGTTGTCAAGAACTTTACATATATACAAACTTACTGCCTCAAATTCATTGCATGTGGTCACTTCTTTACTTCTAAATCTTCTTCCAGTTTGGAAAGAGAAGATCTTTAGACTCAGAAATTCACCTTTCATATGAATGTCTGTATGGACATTTTTGTATGTATGTGAGCAAGGAATATTTAGGTCATTAGAGGGAAAGACATCCAAGTGTTTTAAAATATAAATTCCAAAAGCACTGTGGCTTTGTGCTTCACACTATTCACGTACCATTCTGCAGTCTCCCTTTAGAGTAAAAAATTTGTGGAACCTATGGGATCTAATGATATGTTTACATTCCTTTAATAGGGCCTCTATCAATAACACTGGTTATGTCCCTTTTCACTGACATGAGTGACTTCTGTGATGTGGTACAGTTGGAACATTTGAGAACAGTGATACAGGAGTTTTCTATTAGTTTATTGGTTCTTATTTAAGAATCATGTCATCTCTTTTCATGTTTAAGTTTGTTAATCTCTGATCCTTTTATGGTATTTATATCATGTGGACCTCTTTTCAGAAATTTTAGTTAATATAGGTGAATACATTAACAATATGGTATCAATAACCATTTTTGTGGATTGCTGATAGATTTTTTAAATACAGCCTTTCAGACAACTAAGCTACACAGACTCCTTAAGTAACTGATGTGTCCTTAAGTTTAGTTGTAAGAAGTAGTTCGAACATTGCACAAGGTCTATGCTCTACTTTCTTTTATGTATTGGTAAAATTATTAACTTTGATTTTTTCATGTGTGGTAGTAAACACTATTTTTAAATGGCATATTTTATAGACTATAGAATGAAAACACCATATGGGTACAGTTTCGGTGGAAACTTTTGGCATTTACTTCAGATTTAATCATTAAATATAAAGGTGAATCTTTAATGTTTATTGATTAGATTATATGAAATGAGAAGAATGATACAGTTGATACTATTCTTTACATAAACATAAACACAAATACAATATGATATTCTATTACTACCATCTTTGGCATACCTTTATTCCAAAAAATGAACATATTCTATATAATTTACACTAAAATCTCTATTATATAATAAGCATATAATACTGTAACATATAATGTGCCACCTCAGCATTTTCCTTATTTTCATAGTTCTCAGTAGGATGCTAGTGTTGTATTAGTGTTACTGGAAAGGTTATCAAGAGCGTTTTCTAGAAATTAAATTATAATGATAAGAAGTACCAGCTGGAGCTGGGCATGGTGCAAGCCTTTAATCCCAGCATTTAGGAAGCAGAAGCAGGTGGATTTCTGAGTTCAAGTCCAGCCTGGTCTACAGAGTGAGTTCTAGGACAGCCAGGGATATACAGATAAACACTGTCTTGAAAAACAAAAACCAAAATAAATAAATGAATAGATAGATAGATAGATAGATAGATAGATAGATAGATAGATAGATAAGTACACAGAGTGAATATATCATGATTCTTTGAAATTAGAAAGTCGTGGAATATGTATACCTTCACAGTAGAATTCAGGATAGTCTACAGCAAAGTATTGCCCTCTTATGACCTAAACAATCCTTGCACATATACATACAATCATATGCATAGACATGTATCATTCATCAAATTCATTTTTGATGTTTGAATTTCCTTAAAAGTAAATCTTTAGAAAAGATTTTCTTTCAACAAAAGATAGAGAGAAAAAAATAAGAAAATGAGGATAGATATGAACGGACATGTGAGGAATATTAGCCACTGATTATAAGCGATTGTTAGTATAAGAACCAAATGTTGCTGCAGAGAGACCTTTATGTACTGACAAATCACATTTTCACTATCTTATCTAATTCAGTTAATTACACAAGAGATATCATAAACTCAAAGGGTCTGATAACATATGAATTTCTATACTGCTAAATAATTTCAACTTGAAGATATGATCAGAATTACAATTCTGTTTATATCTGTGGTTTCTCTTTACCTTCTGATCAAGCACTAAAAGCAGAGACTGGAATGATCTCTGGGAATGATGTCAATATCCTGTCTTATTCAAGGGAGAAATAATCCCATGAACTTTTAAAGTGTTCACTATGTTCCAGGTTCTCCTGTTAATCCAATCTCACAACAAAAGCCATTTGTTTCCATTTAGAGGTCAGATGAAGAATCTCACAGTATAGCATAGTGTTTCTATTGGGTACAAATGATCATGTATAATCATCTGTCCATAATAAACACTGTAATCCTTTACAGAAAAACAACTAAAAACCACAAATATGCTTTGTCATTGGCATTTGCAATGGATGAAATCAACAGGAATCCTGATCTCTTCCCAAATATGTCTTTGATTATACAATATAATTTTGGTCATTGTGATGAGAAAATTATGATAACTACACCCTATTATTTTCATCAGAAAAAGTATGAGTCTATTCCTAATTATTTCTGTAATGAAGAGACTATGTGTTCATTTCTGCTTACAGGACCCTATACGAGAATATCTTGGGAATTAGCTCTATACATGGATTTCTTCTTATCTTCATGTGTGAGTTATCATAGGCTAGGAATTCTTCACATCATGTCTCTTTGGGAGAACTTTGATAGATATTAAGAAAGTTAATGGATGAGAATGGATTTATGCTTATATAGATATTTGTAGTTCCAGGGTAGTTACTATTCAAAGATCTGATAGCCCCTCTGCTATGGGCCACATCCAAAAGTTGACAGATTCCAGAAAGAAGGAATAGAAGAGGACATGAAGAATTGAGTCTGGCAGGTTGATAGAGAGAAACTTGCAGCCTTAACTGACTGTCAGTCAAAGTGTTTCTTTATACAAATCTCAGAAGAGAAAGATTCATGTTGTTACAAAACATAGAAAATATCATTTCTTTCACCAGAAATGTGTTATTATCATTCTGGTCATAAATTTAGATTATCATCAATAACCTGTGAAATAACAGAGTTATGATGGTGTTACAAGTGTAGTCATTAGTGACAAACATTGATGTAACAGAATTATATTTTACAAACATTTCATCTATAACTCAACTTTTAAGTATCTGTAGTACTTTTTGAAAAGGAATGGCAGACCATTCTTAGCCTGGACACTCTTGACATTTCAGTGGCACTAGAGTGGATGAAAACCTCCAATCAAGCCTGTAGAGATAGCCATTTTACTATTAGTTAGTTTATGACTAACTATTAAGAATAAAAGTGTCAATTTTCTTTAGACACTATTGGAAAAATTCTTCAACATACTGTTGTAATTATTATAAGTGTTTTTCTTTAATAGTATAAAGGTTATGCCATATCTTTATGGAACTTATTGCTATGTCTTATCTTGTTTTTCTTCTTTCCCTCATCATAAGATATAAGAGACCTTCACAAGTGAACTTTTCTAAGAGTGGTTATGTGGTTCCAAAAACTCGTTCTTTCATATTTTTCCACATGATTATTATTCTATCATAAGACACTTTGCATGTAGGTGATAACTCCATCCAATATAACTTTGTTTCTATATATTTTCCTCTAGAGATTCAACTTATGAGTCCTAGATATTTTGCCACATAATTACCAGGGTATCTATTAGGATAAGATTTTTTTTTTTAATCTGAACTGCTGGTAATATTTTAAGCTGTCAAACATTGTTTATCTTTTTAAATTTATTTGTTCCTATTATCTGTTTCCTGAAGAGGAAGAGGCACAGAGGCAGATATTCCCAAAGTATTTGCGTGCCTTATCCTAAGTAATTCTCTGGCATCTTTATGTGAATTACAACTTCTAGAATACAAGGAATACTTTCAAGTAGTGCAAGATGGTTTTTTCCTAAAATCTAAAGCAGTATTATGTATAGGAATTTTCTGATAAATCTTTATTGTTTTTCTGGATTAAGGAATAAATGCCTTTTGAAAAAATATTAGTAAAATATGACCAAGATGTTAATACATTGAAAATTCCTCCGAACATTGAACACAGAAATATCATGAATAAAACTGAAAGACAGAATGGCAGTTATTATTGCAAGCAAATATATTTTATTATGTCTTTGTCAAGCAGCTATGCTTGCTGTTTCTAAAAGAAGTAGATACATTTGCTCATTTGAATCAGAGAAGAGAGGAAAAGTCAGAGGTAATTAATTCTTTGCAGGTAAATGTGTTTACTGGCTTCTTTAGTATTCTAAACCTCATGCTGTTCTTAGTGTTGTAGTTCCTTCATCTTACCTATGGACCTTTCCATTCCATGTTCAGTGATGATGAACAATATCTGTATCTCTATCAGATGTCCCCAAAGGATACATCTCTAGCATTGGCAATGGTTTCCTTCATACTTTTCTTCCACTGGAACTAAGTTCGACTTTTCATCCCAGATGATGATCAAGGATATCAATTTCTATCAGAGTTGAAAAAAGAGAGCAAAAACAAGGAAATTTGATTTGCCTTTGTGAACATAAAATTAGTCTATGAGATTTCATTCTATGACAAAACTGAAATGAACTACAACCAAATTTTGATGTCATCCACAAATGTTATTATCATTTATGGGGAAACATACAGTAATATTGAATTGAGCTTCAGAATGTGGAAATCTACATTTATACAGAGAATATGGGTCACCACAGTGCAACTGAATTTCCCTTCCAGTAAGGAAGACTTAACTCATGGCACATTTTATGGGACTTTTACTTTTCTACACAATCTTTGTGAGATTTCTGGCTTTAAAAATTTTGTGCAATCATTGTGCCATCTCGAAAGAACAGGTATATATCTAGCAATTCCAGATTGGAAGTACTTTAACTGTGAAGTCTTAGCATGTGATTCAAATATTACCCCCTCTCTTTGTTTTCCCCTGCAAAACCACTATACAATCCCCCCTTACCCTGCTTCTATGTTGGTGCTCTCCCAAACACCTACCCATTTCAGCTTTACTGCCCAAGTTTTTCTCTACTCTGGGGCATCAAGTCTTAATAGGCCAAGGGCCTTCCCTCCCATTGGTGCAAGATAGGCCTGTTAAACTCCCTCAGACCTTTCCCTAATACCGCCATTGTGGTCCTTGTGCTCATTCTGAGAGATTGACTGCAAGGATCTGCATCTGTGTTGGTCAGGAACAGGCAGAGCCTCCCAGGAGTTAACTGTCTCAGGCTCCTGTCAGCAAGTACTTCTTGGTATCCACACCAGTTTATGGGTTTGGTTTCGGCATGTGGGATATATCTCTGGGCGGGGCTGTCTCTGTGTGACCTTTCCTTCAGTCTCTGCTCTAGTCATTGCCCCTGAATTTCGTTTAAATAGGAGCAATTTTGTGTTAAAATTTTGGAGAAGGTTGGGTGGCCCCATTCTTTAAATGAGCGCCATCCCTAATCTGGATATGATCTCCACGTGTTCTCCCTCACCATTCTTAGAGTATTTCAGCTAAAGTCATTCATGTGGGGTTCTGGGAGGGCCTTGATTTTCTGGAATCTGGGACTTTCTGGTTGCTACCCACAGTTACCCTTCCCGGATTGCTACATAACTCTGTTCAATATCTTGATCCTCTGTACAGCTCTCCATCTTTTCCCATACCTGCTGATTTCCTTCTTCTACCACTCTCCCTATTCTTTTCCTCTCAGGGAGAATTTTTACCAGGGATTCAAGCATAGTTCAACATGTTCAGATCCATTAAGTGCAATATACCACACATTGAGGAATTACGTTATTTTCCAGAAAAGTTCAGAAATGGCTCTTAACCAAGTCCAACAGTCATTCAGAGGTAATGAAAAAAAACAAGTGAGAGAACAGAAAGAACACATATTGATATTAGAACATCTTCTTTCCCCTAAATATTGACAGTGGTATAATTCATCAAGAGAAAATTATCCATGAAATTCAGAAATATTATCAGGTTGTTTTGTGGTTCATCTTTTTATCCAAGCACTTTAGAGGGAGAGATCTTAAAATGTCTGCTGGTTTCTTGCATGCATAACCTATATTGTGAGTCCAAACCAACCACATGTGATACAAAGACACTACCTTAAAATAAATTAACATAAAGTATAAAAGTATGCACATTTTCCTTACTCTAGCTCAAAATAGTCTTTAAAGTATCACAAAGTGTTAACATAAATTTAAAGAAAATGTTGGGGGAAAGTGGGGAAAATTTACTCTGACCTTAATTCAGAGTATTAGTCTACTGGTACTTCATGGTAAGACCCTGTTTCAATTATATCAAAAACATAGAAAAAATTCTTCCAATCTTCAGTTAACTTTAAGCAATCTAATTTTATCCAGCTATTTCCAGTATTTTCAGCCACTGGAGAGCATTTTGGCTTCATGAAACACTCAATATTCAAGGTCACTACAGATTTGTTTAACTTTTCCAACCATATTAAACCACTGACTGCGTAATCCACTCTTTTTTATGTACAGTTTCTCATGTTTGCAATGGTAATTTATTCAAGCTCATATTTGTTATCTGTGACTTACAGACATATTTTTCTGTTTCAATTTTTTTCAAATACTAACTTGTATCTCTGTTGCTTTAATTAAACTTTGATCATAAGCCAAGTGATGAGGAAGAGGTAATTTGCCATATGGCTTATTGTCATAGAAAGACAAGTGTGGATATCTGGAAACTGGAACTAATGCATAGATCTTAAAAGAACACTGCTTACTCGCTCAACTGCCCACAGTGAGATGGGCACACCTATGCCAATTACCATTTAAGAAAATGCTTCAAAGATCTGAGGAAAGGCTAGTGTTGTCTGAGAATGTATCTCAGTGAAAGTGTCTTGTGTTCACAGCACTTAGTGCAAAATTGAAAATAATTAACTAAAAACTTAAGGTTGCATTATCTATAGTTATTACACACAAATCAATATGAGCTCTTTTGCCTGAAATACTAGATACTCAGAAATTATCCAACACTTCATTGCATTTTTAACATTCATAGCTAGTCATTAAACACTGGACAGAGTGAAATCTTAATCAGTTGGTGTGCATAAAATGAGCTTATTGAAATCTTAATGTACTAATATAAAATATAACAGAAGTGTATTAAACTCATTATCAGCATGTGTTTAATTTTCTCACAGATGCCATCTTCTCTGTGTAGTACAAATTGTAGTCCTGGATTCAGAAGATTATGGAAGGAGGGAACGGCAGCCTATTGCTATTGTTTGTAGCCCTTGCCTTGAAAATGAAATTTCTAATGAGACAAGTGAGTATTTTCTGCTCTGATAAATCCTGTACATATGCATTCCCCTTGTAACACACTTGGATGAAAAACTCAATTAAAAGGCAATGGAAATACAAAAACCATCACTTTTCCAATTTACTAGTTGTAGATATAAAAATCATTAACAAAATTTTGTAAAAACAAATAAACATACCTTGTTCCTTTACCTCCATGTTGACTCTTTGCAATGTCATGGTAGATTACATTTCATAAAGAAATGGTTAAGAAAATATAACTGCAATTTGAAGGTATTCTGGACAAGATTTTCCAAATAATCAAACTATTGTAAAAATACATATACATCGAATTATAGTCACAATTTTTGAGTGTATTAATTTAATCTTATTTTATGAATAGATCTGGCCTAAATATGATTATGTATATTATGTACATATAGGAATGCTGAAGAAGCAACTATAATATATATTATACTAGATTAGATCATGAGAATACTAGATACAAAACCCATGTTAATTGTATAATTAATATAGAAGACAAAGGTATTTGTAAATTGATGAGAAAATGCTAAGTATGTAATATTTACAGGGCCATATTCAAAGTAAGATGTAATATGAATTCAGGAAGTAGGGGAAAAGAGTTGACCAATGATGTGAAATATACAACAAGAATCATATTTATTATATTACATATCACACTCATTATTAAAATAATTATTTAGCGTTTTCAAAATGCAAAATGCTAATGGTTAGCTTTCAAATTATTTTGACTTTCATTCTACAAAATGAAGTAAAACCTTAAGACATGTGGCTGTGAGATGGTTCATCAGTTCAATCATTTGTTGCTAAGACAATCTGAATTTATTTCCATGATGCATGTAGTGGAACGAATCCACCTATTCACAAGATGTCTTTTGAAGTCATATATTCCAACATACATTTTGCTGAAAATAAATTCAAAAGTATTCTGAAATTGTTTTAGATGTCAAAAAGCAAATAAGAAAAATCACTTCAAAATTTTATCTAAAAATATATATAATATTTTATTATTTTAATTGGTTAACACATGTACAGGTACACATATGAGCAAATAATAGCCCCTGTAGTTACATTTACATGCACTTGTGCGATAGCTGTCATGGGTGTTGGTGTTTGAAATCAGGTTCTCTGGTAGACCAAAGTATTCTACTTATACCTAATACAGCTTCTTAGACTCTTAGACATTTTATCAAATAATAGCTCTCCAAAAATATGTTGTTGTAGAAAACATTTGTGAAAACCAAGGAATCACATCAACATTCTTTGAAAAGACATGAAATCTAAGAACAATTAAAAATACATCTTGTATTTATACAAGATTCAAATACAGATACAATATTGGGGATTAATAATTAAGAATGGGGTACTATTGCTTAGCACATACCATTTGGGTTACCACTATTGCTTGAGGATTCCTCTGTTATATTGCTTATTCTATTTGTCTGTACTAATTTCATGCCTGAGTACATTCACAAACACTGAGAATTTTAAGAATGGAGATGAGGCAGGGAAGCCTCTATGGATGAATTAAGAATATGCTAGAAGCAGAAAAGGATTCCGACCAAGTGGTGTCAACTAACCTAGACAACCAAGTTTCTCAGAAATGGAGCCTCTAGCCAGGCAACATACAACAGATGATATGAAGTCCCAACAGATATGCAGCATAAGACTGCCTTTTATGACCTTAGTGAGAGAAGACAGACAGACCAAAGCCCTGAGAGATTTGTGTCCCCAGGAATTGGGAATGGATGCGGGTTGGGGAGGTAGGAATATCCTCTTGGAGATATTGATGAGATATTGGATAAAGACGAGTCATGGGGCAGACCAGGAGGGGAATAACGAGTAAGTGTAAAAAAATATTAAAGTATAAAAAATAAAACAGAATGCAATATAATAAAGTTGTAGATATGTCAATATGCTGCTTATACTGTAGTTATGGAAGAAATAAGTAAAACTACTGATATTTTCATGAAACTATTTATTTCAGAGTCTGCACTCCTTGTGCAGTTCTGTTTGATGTCCTGGACACTGAAAATTATGGAAGGATGGAATGGGAGAGATATGTTTTAATTATGCTGCTTCCTAGAATATGACAGTTCGAATAAGACAACATTTATCAACTCTAATCACATAATGGGATACTGAATGTCTCTGACATTCATTAGCATTAACAAAAGCTACCATTTCTCTAAGTCAGTGTTCATTGAAATATGATCATTAACAATGTACATTTGAGGAACACATTCTTCATTAGCATCCATATTTCACTCATTGAAAATCCATAGAAGTTGGCATTGTCACCAAGAGTTGATATTCAAATTACATTTTAAGGAATTATATACAAATTGATTCTAATAACTAATCTCCTATAAAATTACATTATACTACATTCCCATCTCGAATTTAATAATAGTTAGTAAGTTGTTTATACATTTAAATATGGGTCCCAATAAGTTTTCTGGTCACTATGTAAGTGTAGAACACAGTGGAGAATAGAAAATGGCAAAAGGTCAACTGGAGAGTACTAGGTGGATTCTGGAATCAAGATTTTAGATTTCTGTTAGATTAATGAAGAAGGCAAATGATTACATTAAAAAACCTGCTAAGGATGGTACTGAATACTTTATTCATGATCTAGACACGTCCATTTCAAAAGTTCACATGAACTGATATCTAAAAATTTGTGGATGATTTTTGATACATGATATATAGAATATAAGGAATCTCATATCTGGTATTTTTAAACACACCCAGTTTATTGTGCTGCAATATAGTGGGTTAAAATGTTATTGCACTGTTAACTGCAATTATTCAAATTGTGTTGTGAACTACAACACCAATATTACTCAAAAGATTATTTGTTTAGTTTTGGCTACATATAAATGGGAGACTGATAGATTTAGCCTGTAATCACTTTTAAGGAAAATTATGTCTTTAAGGGGAATTTGTGGCAAGTAAGATGGCTGTGTTAAGTCCCTAAACGCTAAATATGATGAACTGAGTCCATTCTCAGGACTACTTAATACCATGAGACAACCTAACCCTAGTTGGTGTTTTCTGAAATCCATACATTCTCACCTATCACATACTCAATTATTATACAAGTTTTATAAAATTATTTTTAATAAACTCATAAGAATCAAACATATTTAGAATAAATACAATAAAATCATTTTAATATTTTACTCGTATGTATGTGTGTGCAGTAGGTATATGAATATTTGTGTGTATTCACAAGTGTAGATGAAAGTGTGAGGCATCCAGTGACCTTAGAGTTAGACATAGAGACAGCTGTGAAAACCTGATGTGGGTAGAGGAACAGAACTCAGATGTTCTGCATAGGTAACACATTCTCTGCAGAGTTGATCCAAATGCCCATGCCAATAAAAACATTAATAATTGCTTTCAATAAATCCAATTTTTCTTTTTTATTACATATATTCTTATTGACATTTTAAATCCTATCCTGAAAGTCCCCTATATTATCCCCCTGCCCTGATCCCCAAACCACCCACTCCAGCTTCCTGGCCCTGGCATTCTCCTGTATTTGGGCATATGGTCTTTGCAAAACCAAGGGCCTCTCCTTTCATTGATAGACAACTACATCATACTCTGATACATATGCAACTAGAGACAGAGGAGGATCAAGAATATGAACTAACCTGTAGCCCTCAAATGCACTTTTACAGATTAAAAATGAATATAACCCTGGAAGCACATTATCTCTCTCAGCAAATATTCCATGATTCAGTGCAATTGCAATAACATTTCTCGTTTTTAAATTTTAATTCAATTTTTTTTACAGTCCAGATTTTGTCCCCCTCTGGTCCACCCTCTGACTGTTCGAAATCCCATACCTCCTCTCATTCTCAAGGAATATGTCCACACCCCACTCCACCAGATCTCCCCAGTTCCTGGATCCTCCGCTCCCTTGCATGTTACATACATCTTTTCTGACTGAGTCAGATTCTACAATCCTCTGCCATATATGTGTTAGGGGCCTCATATTACCTGGTGTATGCTTCCTGGTTGATGGCCCAGTGTTTGAGAGATCTCAGAGTTTCTGGCTAGTAAGACTGCTGGTCCTCATACAGGGTCGCTCTCCTACTCAGCCTCTTCCACATTTACCAGATTCAACCACAGGTGTCAGCAGATACTGTCCAAGGGTTGTGTGTAAGTATCTGTATCTGACTCTTTCAGCTGCTTGTTGAATCATTTAGAACATTTCTTAAACTTGTTACAGTGGGTATTACTTTTAATGAATGGGATAAGATTGGTGAACACATACATTCTGTTTTACCACTCTTGTTAGATTGTTGTTGATTTTTCATTTTCTTTTTTCTTTCTTTTTCAATTTTTATTATGTATTTACTTCATTTATATTTAACATGCTATCCCCCAAATCCCCTATTCCCTCCCCCACTTCTCTCTACCCACCTACTCCCCCTTCTTGGTCCTAGTGTTCCCCTGTACTGGGGCATATAATGTTTGCAAGACCAAGGGGTCTCTCTTCCCAATGATGGCTGACTAGATCATCTTCTTCGATATATGCTGCTAGAGACATGAACTTTGGGTTGCTGCTTAGTTCATATTGTTGTTCTACCTATAGTGTTGCAGACCTCTTCAGCTCCTTGGGTACTTTCTCTAGCTCCTCTATTGGGGGCCCTATGTTCCATCCAATAGCTGACTGTGAGCATCCACTTCTGTTTGCCAGGCACTGGCATAGCCTCACAAGAGACAGCTATATCAAGGTCCTTTCAGCAAAATCTTGCTGGCATATGCAATAGCATCTGAGTTTGGTGGCTGATTATGGGAAGGACCCCTGGGTACTGCAGTTTTTGGATGGTCCATCCTTTCGTCTCAGTCCCCAAATTGGTCTCTCTCTCTCTGTAACCCCTTCCATGGCCGTATAGTTTCCAATTCTTCTTCTTCTTCTTCTTCTTCTTCTTCTTCTTCTTCTTCTTCTTCTTCTTCTTCTTCTTCTTCTTCTTCTTCTTCTTCTTTTGGCATTGCCTTTTATTTATCAGAATTCTTTTTACACTCTGATTTTTCACAAAAATTCCAAAGACCCACGTTCAGAATTCTCCTAATCCTGTGGGAAACCATGTCTCATGGGAACAGTGTCTGATAATCCACTTTCAGCCAACCTAGAGAATTTCTANCTTCATATGTAACAATGCACTCATGAATGATACTGTGAAAACTCAGCCCAGACTTCCATTAAACAGAAATAAATGTCCTCATTATACGACTAAGATAGCACTGTGTACCTGGGAATGTTGAACTGATGAAAATTTAGATGTGCATTCATGAACACTCTCTGTGCACTCAATTTAAATGTAACTATCCATTAAAACAGATNTATTTTATTATTACAGTTGGTGTCTGTGTTTGTTCCAAGGCAGACAGCTTTTTTTTTCAATTTTTATTAGGTATTTACTTCATTTACATTTCAAATGCTATCCCCAAAGTCCCATATACACCCCCATGCTAACCTACCAACTCACTCCCCTGTCTTGGCCCTGGTGTTCCACTGTACATTGGCATATAAAGTTTGCATGACCAAGGGGCCTCTCTTCCCAATGATTTCTGACTGGACAATTTTCTGCTACATATGCAGCTAGAGAAATGAGATCTGGCAGTGCTAGTTAGTTCATATTTTTGTTTCTCCTATAGAGTTGCAGACCCCTTCAGCTCCTTGGGTACTAGCTCCTCTATTGAGGGCACTGTGTTCCATCCAATAGCTGACTATGAGCACCCACTTCTGTGTTTGCCAAGCACTGACATAGCCTCACAAGAGACAGCTATATCAGGGTCCTTTCAGAAATATCTTGCTGGTGTATGCAATAGAGTCTGTGTTTGGTTGATGATTATGAGATGAACCCCTGGGTGGGGTAGTTTTTTGATGCCCCACCCTTTCGTCTCAGCTCCAAACTTTGTCTCCATAACCGCTTCTGTGGGAGTTTTCTTCCCAGTTCTAAGAAGTGGCAAAGTTGCCACACTTTGGTCTTCATACTTCTTGAGTTTCATGGGTTTTATAAATTGTATCTTCAGTATTCTAGGATTCTGGGCTAATATCCACTTATCAGTGAGGGCATATTATGTG
>NW_018392219.1:13236-22550 GCF_900095145.1 Mus pahari | reverse complement strand
TGTACCACATTTTCTGTATCCATTTCTCTGTTGAGGGACATCTGGGTTCTTTCCAGCTTCTGGCTATTATAGATAAGGCTGCTATGAACATAGTGGAGCATGTGTCCTTATTACCAGTTGGAAGATCTTGTGAGTATACGCCCAGGAGAGGTATTGCTGCTTCTTCCAGTAGTAATATGTCCAATTTTCTGAGGAACTGCCAGACCGATTTCCATGCTACTCCAGCTTCTTTCTTTGGACCATTTGCTTGGAAAATTGTTCTCCAGCCTTTTACTCCAAGGTAGTCTTTGTCTTTGTTGCTGAAGTGGATTTCCTGTATGGGGCAAAATGTTGGGTCCTGTTTAAGTAACCAGTCAGTTAATCTATGTCTTTTTATTGGGGAATTGAGTCCATTGATATTAAGAGATATTAAGGAAAAGGAATTGTTGCTTCCTGTTATTATTGTTGTTAGAGTTGGAATTCTGTTCATCTGGCTTATCTTATTTTAGGTTTGTTCAAAGATTATTTTCTTGCTTTTTCTAGAGCATAGTTTCCCTCCTTGTGTTAGAGTTTTCCCTATATTATCATCTGAAGGGCTGGATTTGTGGAAAGATATTGTGTAAATTTGGTTTTGCCATGGAATACCTTGGTTTCTCCATCTATGGTAACTGAGAGTTTTGCTTGGTATAGTAGCTTTTCTGGCATTTGTGCTCTTTTAGGTCTGAATGACATCTGCCCAAGTTCTTCTGCATTTCATAGTCTCTGGGGAGAAGTCAGGTGTAATTCTGATAGGTATGTCTTTGTATGTTGCTTGACCTTTTTCCCTTACTGCATTTAATAATCTTTCTTTGTTTTGTGCATTCGCTGTTTTGATTATTATGTAACAGGAGGAGTTTCTTTTCTGGTCTAAACTATTTGGAGTTCTGTAGGCTTCTTGTATGTTCATGGGCATATCTTTTTTTTTTTAGGTTGGAAAAGTTTTTTTCCTATAATTTTGTTGAAGTTATTTATTGGCCTTTTAAGTTGGAAATCTTCCTTCTCTTCTATACCTATTATCCTTAGGTTTGGTCTTCGTATTGTGTCCTGGATTTCCTGGATGTTTGGGGTTAAGATCTTTTAGAATTTCACATTTTCTTTGATCGTTGTGTCAATGTTTTCTATGGTATCTTCTTCACCTGAGATTCTCTCTTCTATCTCTTGTATTCTGTTTGTTATGCTTGCATCTATGGCTCCTGACTTCTTACCTAGGTTTTCTATTTCCAGAGTTGTCTCCTTTTGTGATTTCTTTATTGTCTCTACTTCCATTTTTAGATCCTGGATGGTTTTGTTCAATTCTTTCACCTGTTTGGATGTGTTCTCTTGTATTTCTTTAAAGGAATTATTTATGTCCTTCTTATAGTCCTCCATCATCATCATGAGAAGTGACTTTAGATCCATATCTTGCTTTTCTGGTATGATGGTATATCCAAGATTTGCTATGGTGGGAGAATTGGGTTCTGTTGATGCCAAGTAACCTTAGTGTCTGTTACTTCTATTCTGATGCTTGCCTCCCACTATCTCATTATCTCAAGTGCTCCCTGCCCTCCATATATCTGATTGGAGCCTGTCCTTCCTGTAATCCTAGTTTAGTCAGAAGTTATCAGAGTCCAGCTTTCTTTGTGATCCTGTGATTCTCAGATCCTGTGATGCTGAGATTCTATGTGTGTCAGAGTTCTTGGCAGTCAAGTTTCCTCTGAGACCCTGAGATCCTGGTGTGAACAAGCTCCTAGGAATCCTGGGATCCTGGGATCCTGGGCTCGTAAGATCCTGGGAATGTTAGAGCACCTGGAAGTGGTACCTCCTCTGGGGTACCAGCCTATATGGGGCTGTCCACTGAGATTGAATCCAAGGTAGACCACCGCCAACAGGAAGAAACCTGAGCCACTTGTTGGTCGGGGTTCTCGTGTCTGTGCTCCAGCTAGTCCCAGGTACCCTGGTTCTGTTGGAACAGATGTTGTTTTCCACTCACCAGTAATCCTAAGATCCTGGGCCTGCTCGGGTAGAGAGTCCTCTGAAGACTGTGGGACTAGCCACCGAGTTTTGGCCCAAGGTGTCCTGGAGCTGGCCCAATTTTATCAATTATATTTAGACATTCCATTTCACCTTCATATTGTCAAAATTTTTATTTATTTCTTAGCATTAATCTAACATCTTAAATAATGGTGCAGACATTAATTGAAGATAATACCACACAGAAATAATCACTGTAATATATTAATTATTGTTTAGGTTTATGCTGGGTCTTTCTAAGTAGCCTTAAGTAAAATGAAGATCACTGTCCAGCTAAGTTGGCCTTGAATCGTACGTTTTCATTATCTCTGCCTTTCAAGTGTTAGGATACAGGCATGTGCTATCACACCTTACAGCTGTTGATGGCATTTCAAAATTCTTATTTGGTTTAATGAGCAAACACAATTTGTATATTTTGTATTTTTTGTAGGAATAATAGTAGTCCAACAGTTGTAAACCTGGACAAGAAGCCTTAAAATTTTAGAATAGTAGTACCAAACCTTACAAAACCTTACAAAAGAAAACATGCCAAATAGACGAATATAAATCTCCTCGGAACTGCTTGTAAAAAATGTTAAATGTCTTTATTTCAGAGCTTTGGCTTCTCATTAAAATTTGTTCAAGTGGTAAAATAGACTGTTCTTAATTATAAATATTTTTAAATAAATGAATGTATATTGTGTGGAGCGGGTGTGCCAAGCCCCATGGTCTCTGTTTACAAGAACCTGAGCCTGCTGAGCCTGTGAGCCTGTGTGGACTATCTTGTGCTGCCAACTTGCTGAGCCTCTGGCCTCCCTGACTGAAGTCTGACAGGATCCAGGAGAGGGAGAGGGATTAAGTCTGGACTGATGATGCACCCTGGGCAGGAGGGAGAATGTTGTTTTGAAGGATCTCAAAGGGCTGGGAAAAACAAGATGTGCCCCAGAGGGAGGGGGGAGAATGCTGGGGGAAAAAGCTATAAACAGTTCAGTTGGGTGAGAGTTGGAGCAAGAGTTGAAGCATTCAGTTGGGATTGGTTGGAGCGGGGAGAGGGTTAGAGAAAGCTGTTTGGCATTTGTGTTGTCCCTCCTCCCCCGCACCTCCCCCCACCTCCCACCCCCATCTCTGCCAGTCGGAGCTCAGGGGTCTGCAACAGAGTGTGGAAAATTATATTTTAGATTTGATACAGAAATATTTAATGATAAAATTATGAGTGAACAATGAATTCTGAATCTCTAGTAAAATTCAGAATCATATCATAATCATGACATAACTGCATAAAATAGTTGGCATCTCAACAAGATCTCCTGCCTATGTATCATATTGTACAACTAACTATTTGGCATTGTTGCATGAATTCATTTAATTTTATAGGTTTTTAAATGTTAATATACAATAAGTATTAAGAACAGGTGCATATAAGAAGATCTGGTGTTGATTGTATATAGGTCATGAATAAATTATTACACATAATATTATGGTAAACCAATAAAAATTAATATTTCAAATTTATATTTTTAAACTATTATAAACCTTTATTTCTTATACTAGTGGAATAAAATAAAATAGATTACACTGTTACCTAAATTCACATGCATTGCAGTTAGAAATGTAAATTACATTGCTTTTATACTCATGAAAGTATTTTAGAATAGTTGATAATGAAACTAATAAAAATCTACATAAAATAAACATAGGAGCCTGATGGATTCAAAGAATTCGCCAAAATATTTCCAAATTGGGCTCTGTATTTAATAAACTACCTTTATCCCCACTCATTTTTAATTCTATATTATACTACATATTATTTCTCCAAAGTTTTATTCACATATTTTATAGTATATGGTTTCACTTATGTGCTTTTATCACAGTTTGTTATGGATATTAAAAATATATACAGTATAGTCTAAAAGTCTAATAGGTGAAACTGATATATTTATATTTTAGTGGGTTGATAGATAATAGGTAAAATTATGATATATTTATATTTTAGTGAGGTCTTTTATGATATATATATTAAGAAATAACCTTGTACACAACTGCTAAATTAGTAATAGTTTCAATCATTGATAATTGCAAGCAGAAATCAATTTAATGCAGTCAAAGGATATTTAGAATGTAAAATGAAAAATACAAAAGACATTTGTATTTGTTAATCTTTGTTTAGAATATACAACATAATCTATAGTGCTTTACTGATCTAAAGTTTCTACATAGTTTGGCCTGAATTTCAGCTGTGATAATACAGAGAGGAAGGCCTGTCTCAGCTTCATGCCTCCTGCAATCAGAATATACGAATGGAATGATGGAAACCCTATATATACAACTTCACAAAATACAATGAAAAGATTTTTCTTCAGTAATTCATATTTCCAAATTTGTATTAAGACAGACAGAATAAAAATGGAATATAGTAGGAAAAAGGCAATCACAGTTTGTAGGGCTTTGAAGTGGGCCGTGGTTCTGGCATCTCTGCCTCCCTGAACATGCTGCTGCATCCTCTTGTGATGTGTCCACAGGGAGAAGATGAGCAGGAGAAAAGTTGACAGTGACAAAACTAAAGATACAGAAAGGAGAATAATGTGAAGGCTTAACACCTGCCTGTGACACTTTACATAGTAATGAGAACTGAAGCTGCATGGTATGTTTCTTTGATATTCATCTATGCATATATTAATTTCCAAGTTAATTAGTAAAATATTTAAAATCATGAGGAGCAGTGACACCGGCAATATAACTGAAACTGCTTTTCCGCTCTCCACTTTAGATAAAGAAAAAGAGAGTTAGAAAAATTGGATATCTTGAGAAAATAAAGGACACTGAGGAATGTAGAAAGCCAGATACTGAAATGATTGGCTATAATCCAAGCATTGTTAATGACTTATATCATCCTTGAAGTCATAGGAAAATCAGAATATGAAAAGAACATGACTAAACTTATAAGCAATAAACTGAGATGAAAAATTCTGGAGATTGCCAAAGCAGTGAGGATTTTACTAACTAAGGACATTTTCTTTCTCTTAACCCAGTCCATACAGTGCACCAGGGCCATGAACCCATTTCCTAAAATTCCAATTATTAATTCAAAGATTAAAATGATTGCAAGTGTGCTATGGCAGATAACAAATATTGTCTTTAAAAGAAGCTGCAATTTGTATATTAGTTATAAAGATTTGCTCACATATCCATTTGAAATATAATTTTTAAAAATTGCATTTAGAAAATTTTTATCAATTTCTGAGTTGATTCTCATAACATTTTTTTTTTCGTAACTCTCCCCTACACACTAAAAGAGGAACAAACATGCAGGTTTGACATTGACAAAGTCTGAATCTCTTTCCATGAAAATGTGTCTCCTCACACAGCTCACAATACCAGACCATAACTGCTTTGCTCACACACAGCTCCTGTAGAATTTTTTTTGGACAATGATAAAGCAAAGGTTGGAACTGACTATGAGTCTCTTGTGATCTGGTCAACAACTCCTTTCCTATTGTCCTGTAANTATCTCCCATAAAGCTGAAAGATTCAAAAAAAAAAAAAGCAAAGGTTGGAAACTCATATGCTTGCATGAAGATAAAAACACATTAATTTCATTACTTACTTACATTTTGATCAAAGTATATATTTTTTGTGACTGTTCTGTGTGAGACACTTTTAGAAATTCTCAAATACATAAAAAAACAACAAAGTATTAACACATATGGGACTTTCTTAGTTATAAGGCTTTATAAGTACTGCAAATTTCAGAGACCTTGCCATATGAGGTCCTTAACTCTCTTATTCTGATGTTTCACAATGTCATAAGGATCTTTAATCTTCTAATATTAAATAGTAAAAATAATATTGTCTTCTTTTCTCACATTAATGAATACATATATACAATGTTCACACATAAGTACATATTTATTGACATTTAAATATTTTTTAAATTTTTTTATAGTTTATTCACATTGGTCAATATTTATTGTACATATAGCTCATGCTTAGTATTGTACAAGTTGTTCAGGTTATGCTTTAAATATACTTTACATGTTACCTGATGCAATAGGTCTTTGCTATTCCTGAATTTAAGATGGAAAACTCTTCTTGTGCTGTGACTAGTCAAGATGAGGATTAGCTAATCCACAAAGCAAGACAACTCCTTATTTCTGGCTTCTCCTTCCATTACCAAGAAACATCATCAGACTGTATCCAACTCCAATCAACTGCCTCCAGGGCCTGCGTTGTAAGGGTAACTGTCACCAAAGAAGATGAAGGATGTCATAGATGCTGGGATAGATGAAGAATGAGCAATTGAATACACTGATAATTCAGTATCTAAAGAACAATAAAGGACTTAATGAACCTAATTTAAGAGTGGTTGGCAAATGTAGTGTAGATGGCAATGAACAACATGAAGTGATTTAAAATTGTTGATAATAGTACATTCAGTTCATGAAGGAATACTGGGCAAAGTAGGTAAACAATTTGAAGATTCAGAATTATCCATTATTTGCATGGTAAGATCCATTCATGCAGATAGGATGTTGGTAACAGGATGGTGTGGCACATAGCAAGGAAACATCTAAGAATGGAAAGACAGACATACCTTCAGTGTAGAGGCAGGATGTTCTCTGTGGCTTAACTCCTTCCAGGTAGGAAAATTAGTTTAGGTATGAAGAGAAACAAATAGAAACAGGACAAGAGGTGGAGCTGAGTGGAGTGGGTAATAATAGAGGGACTTCATGGGTTTTCAGGAAATCCTCAGAACTTGGATGTCCAGCAAGAATTGCACTGACCTGAATAGAGCTTTTCCTGATAACTTCTATTCTGACTTGAAGTCATAGTTTCCACCTGACCAACAACATATCCTGAAGAGTCTTTCTAAACAAGAATGGCATGTATCATTATTCTTACATTTCATCTACAAAAAACATTAAAAGTCAGCTTGAATTTTTCAAAATCCAGAAATTGGAAATGATACACTTTACTGCCAAACTTCTCTGGTCTCTTTTCTTCCACTCACTCTTCTATCCAGGTTCTCAGAAACAGTAAACTGAATCAGTCGTTTTTTTTTCTGTATTACTGTGGCTGAGATTCATGCACAAAGATGTGATGTGATCGTATCTCTAAAACATCTTTATTATCATCTCTCATATGTTTTTCTCACAGTCCATTAAACAGTAGAAAATAATAGCTGTTTACAAAATATATCTTATTACATATAAGAAGTGATCTATAACCAATTGAAAGAATATGGGAGGATATGTATGGAAGACATGTGAACATTGCCATTTCATAGCAAGCCACTTAAACATCTATGGACTTTGCTATCTATGGAGGGTACTGAGATCTGTCCGGTCAGACACTAAGAGAAGACAATGTCAGCTTGCATCTAATGACATTTTAATTGTTCTCTTTTTCTCATTATGGGAACTGAGTATGCCACATAATCTCTTTTACCTTTACTTTCTTTATGTTCCCAAAGGGGCATCATCATTTTCTGCATAAACCATCTTAATATATGATGAGCACTGAGAATAATTTTCTTCATACAGCAAAATATCCATATTCCATCCTTACTACTTTTATTTTGTAAATATAATTAATTTATTCAACCTGATTTACTTTATATTTGACCAGTTAATCTACTAAACACATTTTCCAAAGAATATGATCACAGATATGAATGCTAAAGATTTGTCTGTAGTTTTCAAATATCTCCTTTTGAGGGCACCATTCTATCCCTGTTTTATTGTGAAGCCTGATATAATGCAGAGATCTTTTAATTTTTACCTATGGAATTGCATTCCCAATTTATGAAATAGTCATATAATTGGCACTATTATTTCATGAATGTATAACAAAATCACAGGAATAGAAAAATACATATTTTGAGCAGTAAATTCTTGACACATATTGTGGTTTCTGGTTTACTAAAGGACTGTATTTTCAAATCTAATGTATTATTAGACTATTATTATTAGAAGACTGCTGCACAGTCTTCTCTGAAGAGGGTGCGACAATAATGATTTGCTGAATTTTTTGCCAAAATACTAGATTTATTTATTAGATTTGAGTATGTATCCTAATTAATAATTATTAATAACTTGTTAATTTATCATTTATAATAAAATTTTGTTGATGTATATCATCTCAATATTATTATAGTTTCAGGAATATATTTCACATATTTTATACTACAATTTGGAAAGAACTTATTTGTTATACCTATTTTTCATTAGATAAATGTTTTTCAATATTGATATAGTTTATATTTTAGTATATTTTAATTGGTACTAATATTGTTCCAGTAGCTTCTATCTTGTTGGCATCTTGATTCAAGTTTAAACTACCTACTGAGTGAATGAAACTTGGTAGACCAATGGTTTATAAGTGCTTACTGCACAAGGGTTAAAGATCAGAGCTCAGTCCATAGACTTTATGTAAAAGTCAGGCATGATGGCATACACATATAANAATGCACTGGGTAGTTAGAGTCAAAAGGATCTCCTGGACTGCTCAGAGAGTGTAGTTTACTAAGTGAATTCTTGCTGGGTGCAGCATGGCCTTGGTGTGGACAAAATGACATGGCTCCTTCCCATAGGACAGGACAACATACTTGGGTCTCCAAGACTATAGGTGGCTGCCATGGGCCTAATGTTTATTTGTATAATAGTGTACATATTTTACATTCCTCCTATAAGGAATGTCCTTTCTGTTAATGTTAATGACTCCATGATAATCAGATAGCAGAAGTAATTATAAGAGTCCAAGTGTGATGATCAGACTCCTGGGGGCAAAGGTGTGACTTATGTCTAAGTAAAATGAAAAATGGTGGACATTCAGGACATCCTTTAAAGCTGTGGAACTCGAAAAACATGAGTTTAAAAATATGCAATTTCTCAACTATGGAAAACAGAGGCAGCTATACCATGAGCCAAATTGTCAGAAAGATATTATTTATTTATTTATTTATTTATTTATTTATTTATTTATTTATAAAGGCAGAAAAATTCCTGAGTTCAGAATCAGCCTGGGACAGAGCAAGGTTAGGCCCAGGTGTGGTAGAAATGTTAATTTCAGGAAAGGTTCTCACTGGGTTAGCTTAGCAAATGTACTTACCAGAGGCTGGCAGATCTCTGAATTCTTTCATAATGTTAAAACAAAAGCTGGACTTGCAGTTTGCTAAGTATTAAGGGGCTGGAGTCACAGGATGCTGATTCATTGGATATCCTAAAGAAATTAGCTATTCAGAGAATTTTTTAGAATACCAAGAGAGAACTGCATAGAGAAAAGTCTGGAGCAGAACAGAGAGAGAGAGA
>NW_018392219.1:2579-10580 GCF_900095145.1 Mus pahari | reverse complement strand
CCCTCTCCCTCTCCCTCTCCCTCTCCCTCTTCTCCTCCCCCTCCTGTCTTTCCTCCTCCCCCTCCACCCTTTCTTTTCTCTCTCTCTGGATGAGATGATGCTTGCTCATAAACTCAAGTCTTGTAGGATTGTGGGAATGTTTGTGTATGTGTGTGTTTAATCTCCATGGCCATGTCTTCTTAATCTCCAAATTTGAATACAATCAACATTGGGGTTTTATATGTGTATTGAACTTTCAGGATGCTTTTACTATCTTTGAAGAGAAAAAAAATCAGGAAAACACTTAATAAACTGCAGAGTGCTCAATGTTTTGCAAGTGATACACTGTCCCTCAAACTTCTCAGAAGACCTGCACCCAGACTGTATGCCTGATGCTGGAATTTTCTACAGCAGGTACTGAAGGAAATTTTCATTTCTCATTTGATAGTTTGCAAATGAAGACATATTATTTTTCATAGTTTTGCCACTGTTAACTATGTCTAACATCTGCCTCATTTTGAGTTGATCAAGTATAGATGTCAGCTAAGATTTAAAATTGAAAGGGTAGAATAGAAAGAAAATGTGAAATTACTAGATAAAACTTGATCTGCAGTTGATTGAATGGCTTATTACTACCAAGGAATGTTATTTTATAAATTATTGTGTTACGGCAAAGAATTAAAGGAAATGATATATAGAATTTTCCTAGTACTATCTTCTGACTTTTATTCTCCAAATTACCATAAAACGCAATTGACTATAACACAGATAATAAGGGAGCCTCTGCCTCTTGCAATTTTCTACACTTTCTATTTGGCTCTCTGAAAGTTCTAAGGAAGGGTCTAGAGAGATGGCTCAATCGGTTCTTTTCCAGAGGTCACAGGTTCAATTGCCAGACCCACATGGTAGCTCATAACTGTTTGTCACTGCAACTGCAGAACATTCAATTCCTTCTTCTGACATATGCAGGCACTGGTACATGCAGACAGTGCACAGAAGTACATGTACAAAACAAAAACACCCCTTCATGTAAAATAAAATAATTTCTTTACTGAGCAGCCACCAAGATGGCTAAATTCGAGCAGAAGTAGACCTTCTGCAAGTTCACATACTGTGTCATGGACTTGGACCAACTTCTGGACATGTCCTATGAGCATCTGGAATAGTTTTCCAGCACGCAGCAGAGGTGTTGCCTGAGCTGTCACCTGCATTGGAAAGAACACTCACTACTCAAGCATTTGAGAAAGGACAAAATGGAGGCCCTGTGCCGGGAGAAACTTGAGATGGTAAAGAACCATCTGGTGATATGATCATTCTGCCTGAGGAGGTAGGCAGCATGGTAAGTGTATACAAAGGCAAGCCCTTCAAACACGTGCACATCAAACAAGCACTGATCAGCCACTCCCTGGGTAGTTTCGCCATAACCTACAGGCCTGTGAAACATGACTGGCCTGGTATCAGTGCCATGTACTCCTTCTTCTTTATCCCATTCAAATAGTAGCCATGGCCAATAAAGATGCAAGTAAAAGGAGAAAGAGAGAAAGAAAGAAAGAAAGAAAGAAAGAAAGAAAGAAAGAAAGAAAGAAAGAAAGAAAGAAAGAAAGAAAGAAAGAAAGAGAAAGAAAGAAAAAGATTCTAAGGAAATAAAGATATGAAATTTTATCCCATAGTTTTCTAAGCAATCCTCAGAAAGAATCCTCCTTATTCATATTCAGAGTTATATACCCATAATTTTCACAGGCAAATTGCTCATCTTCACAGAAAAGAGAACTCCTTTTTAGTAATTAAAGTTTAACTCTTCAGTATTGAATTATTTCATGGATGCTCCTGAATTCTATTATTGAAGTATTTCATGATGCTCCTGAATTCTATTAGGTTTTAGCTAAAATTGTGTTGGAAAATGATTCTTTCTCTATAAGGAGAACCCACATTAATAAATTATGTTGTTTTAAATTTAACTCTCTTTAAAAAAATTATTGACTATTATATGTAAGTACACTGTAGCTGTCTTCAGACATACCAGAAGAAGGCATCAGACCTCATTATGGATGGTTATGAGCCACCATGTGGGTACTGGGATTTGAACTCAAGACTTGAAGAAGAGCAGTCAGCACTCTTAACCAGTGAGCTATCTCTTCAGCTCCTATATTTAACTCTCTTTTCTGTGTATGTATTGTTCACATGAGTGTATATGTGATTAATGCTTACATATAGGAGACTTGAAAATTCAGGAAAGTTGTTGGATTCTCAGGAACCAGGTTTACAGTGAGCTGTGAGCCTGAGTGTTGGGAATGGAAACCACAAAGCAGGTCCTTTGCAAAATCAATAAGTGCTGGTAACTCCTGAACCACCTTTCAAACTCTGCATTGAAACAGAAGATAAATTCGTATGCCCTTTTACATGTTTATTAGTAAGAACTAATCTTGTCATTACAGAATTTCAAAGGCTATGTTCTAAATTGTCTTGACTGATGAACAACTTATATTTGAAAATATTGCTTGACTTCTCTTTGATTAGCAAACTGCCTATTTTTCTGTATCTTTAATGGAGAGGTGTACACAGGTAATAGAAATCATTCCAAGAGAAAGACCTATGTTACAGGAGGTAAGGGGAAACTGAAGGTTCATGTACTTGACATACTGCTGTAGGGTTTTGTATCTTTACCTTTGGTTTCACTCTTGCTTTCTTCCAGCTTTTCTCCACATATTTTTTCAATCGAAAGAACTATTCTGTACCATTCTATGTTGGAATGTGCAATCTGATATTCATAGCAGGCACAATTAAGAGACTACATTTACCTTGAGACTCAGAAAGTATTTTAGTCTTTAAACAGCAGTGAAAATGTAAAAGATGAAAGGGTTTGGGGGTGTTGGAGTATATGCATTTTGCATTGTGATATGACCATGAATAAGTGTCTATGGCCATCAAAGAGTGTAATGTGTTAGTTTGAATGAGAAGTGTCCCATATAGGCTCAGGTATTACAATTGCCCAGGTCTGTAGCATTTTTGAGGGATGGGGTATAGATTCATCGAAGGGGTACATCACAGAGGACAGGTTTGAGAGTTTATAACCTCATCCTACTTCCATTTACTCTCTCTGCTCTGTGTTTGCAGAAGAAGTTGTAATGTCCCAGATTCCTCCTCCCTTTGCTAGCTGTCATATCTCCTTCATCAGTATCTTTTTCCCATAATATTGCTATGATGTCTTATTACAGAGGTAAGAAAATCACTAATATAAACCCTTCTACAATAATACCATTATTATAAGTACAAAAATTGTTCTATACATCATTATAAACACACAAACATATACACACACATATCTCTGAATTTATGAGATTCCAATTCTCCACTACCATGGAGTCCTCAAACTATTCTCTATCCATCAGTCACATGGCCTTGAAGGAAATTTATAATATCTCTAGGAATTACAGCTCAAAAATTGAAATACATAAAACTTAGTTTACAAGATTCCAATATATCTCCTGGTTTATATTGTTAATCATACTTTTATCAGGAATACAGGGAAGACTCTTAAATTTTTTTCTTAACTGTAGATGTTAAACAGAAATTAATAGCCATATTCTCTATTAAATGTTCCTAATAGGTATATCTCATAGACATTGAGATTAACAGGGAGTCTATAACTTTTTCATCTTACCTTGAAACTGTTTTGCATTTGGTAGGCAGGAATATTTTATTGAATCAACAAAATACATAGTCTATGCAGTTTTTACCTGCCACCAACTCTAACTATGGATGTCTTCTTGTATGAATTTGTATGGTGTATTGCATCTATTGAAAGATGCTACTCTCACCTCCTACTGAATCAGTAGGTTCTGATGTATCCTGGAGTAAAGATCTGAAAACTAGCAGTATTCATGTGTGAGAACACAGATGGATTGAAGGCAGAGACACTAGGGTTTCTCTTCTAGAAGTACCTCAGTTGTAAAACACTTTTCTACAATGCATTTAATTCCCCAAACCCAGAAATATAAGAGGTTCTTAGCTTGGAAACTGCTTGTAAGAGATGTTCAGTTTCTTTATTTCAGAGTGTCTTAGTCAGGGTTTCTATTCCTGCACAAACATCATGACCAAGAAGCAAGTTGGGGAGGAAAGGGTTTATTTGGCTTACATTTCCATACTGCTGTTGATCACCAAAGGATGCAGGACTGGAACTCAAGCAGGTCAGGGAGCAGGAGCTGATGCAGAAGCCATGGAGGGATGTTCTTTACTGGCTTGCTTCCACTGGCTTGCTCAGTCCACTCTCTTATAGAACCCAAGACTGCCAGCCCAGAGATGACACCACCCACAAGGGAACCTCCCCCCTTGATCACTAATTGAGAAAATGCCTTACAGCTGGATCTCATGGAGGCATTTCCCCAACTGAAGCTCCTTTCTCTGTGATAACTCCAGCTGTGTCAAGTTGACACAAAGCTATCCAGTACACAGAGCTTCTGTTTCTCATTAAAATATATTCAAATGGCACAATGAATGGATGTTAATTACACACATATTTCAAGGAATGAGTGAACATTTTGTGAGATTGTAAGTGTATTATAAATTCAGCCCAGAAATTTAAGAAATTTAAGAATAAAAATATGTCTGAAAAAAGAACACTTCATCTCTACTAGAATTCAGAAATATATACTGAAGATTTAACTTGATAAAATACTGGGCATCTCCCCAAGATCTATTGCATATGTATCATATTCTACGATGAATTCTTTGAAACCATTTCATGAATTTACTTAATTTTATAGGCTTTTAAAGTTTACTTAACAATAAATAGTTTGAACAGGTATACATTTGAAGATATGCTATTGATTGTATGGGGTCATCAATAACATATTTCACATGAAAATATTGATATGTAATATTAAACATATAAAAAATTTAAAATTAATAATCTTGAACTTCTTATAATTATACATCAAAATAAACTATATTATATTATGTTCAGTAAAATAATATACTTTGCAATTAGAAATGTATTTTAAATTATCTTAACAATTATGAAATTATTTTATAATGTTTGATAATGAAACTAATAACAATAAGCAATAACTCAAACAGAGTAGCATCATGGCTGTGAAGAATTGGCAAAAATAATTCCAAATTGAGCTCCATATTTAATAAAATACCAGTATTTCCAATGGTTTATAATTCTATATTAATCCATATATTCCTTCTCTTAAGTTTTATCTACATATTTTATATTACATAGTTTCAATTATATGCTTTCACCACAATTTATTATAGATATTAAAACACATACGATAAAGGTCATAAGTCAAAAACTCCATGATTAATGGTTGATAATAAATTTATATAATTTTGATATATTCATGTTTTAGTGGAATATAAACCCATCAATTTTTTTATGTGTATTAAAAATAACCTTGTACACAACTTGCTAAATTAATAATAGCTTTAATTAATGGTTGGTGCAAATAAAACATGAAATTCATGTAGTCAAATTCTAAGAATATTTAAAATGGAAAATGAAAATAAAAAGAAATATTATTCCACATAATTTGGCCTGCATTTCAGCCACCACAACACAGAGAAAGAGGCCTGTCTCAGTTTCCTGTCTCTCAGAATCAAGGCATATGAATGGAATGAAGGAAAAGCTACATATACAATGTGAAAAAGCACAATGAAAGGTTTCTTCCTTAATTCATGGATCCAAAATTGTAGTAACAGTGACAGGATAAAAATGGAGTATGGTGGGAGAAAGGCAATCACAGTTTGCAAGGCTTTGAAGTGGGCTGTGGTTCTGACATCTTTGCATCCCTGAACATGCTGCTGCATCCTCTTGTGATGTCTCCACAGGGAGAAGATGAGCAGGAGAAAAGTTGACATGGACAAAATAACAGGGACAAACAGGAAAATAATGTGACTTCCTAACACCTGAATTTAACAGTTTAAATGGTAATAAGAAATGAAGATGTATGATATGTTTATTTGATGATATTCATTTATACAAATGTTAATTTCCAAATTAAGTAGTAAAATATTTAAAAACAAGAGGATCAGAGACACCAGTAATGTAACTGAAACTACTTTTTTAACTCTCCCCTTTAGATAGAGAAAAGGAGAGCTAGAAAAATTGGCAATCTTGAGAAAATAAAAGACACTGAGGCATATAGCAAGCCAGATGCTAATATGGTTAGCTATAGTCCATAGATTACTAGTGAACTGTATCATCAGTCTAGTAGTAACTAAATATGGGTTCAATGAGGAAATTGGTAAACCTACTAGCATGAACCAGAGCAGGAAAATTCTGGAAGTTGCCAAAGCAGTAAGGATTTGATTAACTAATGACATTTTTTTTCTCTTAACCCAATCCATGCCATGCACCAAGGCTGTGAATCCATTTCCTAAAAGTCCAATTATTAATTCAAAGAATAAAATGATTAGAAGTATGTTCTCAGAGATAGCAAATATCCTCTTAAAAAGATGCTCCATTTTATATATTAGATCTAAAGATTCACAAATGTATTCAGTTGAAGTGCTATTTTAAACAGGTAGTTTTGAAGATTTTTGATGATTTCTGAGTTTATTCCCATAAAATATTCATACTTTAATTCTTCCACACACATTATTAGAGGAACAAATATGGAGATATTACAGTGATGTAGTCTGAAGCTCTTTTCACAAAAATGTGTCTTGTCATACAACTCATGAGAGTCAGACCAGAAGTGCTTGGCTCACACACAGCTCCTGTCATATTTTCTAGACAATGATAAAGAAAAGATTGGAAACTTACATGCTTTTGTGCAAAGGAAAACACAAAAATTTCATCGCTCATATTTGCTTCACTCTAAATATTTTCATATGACTTTTTCTCTTCTGTGGAAAAAACTTTTAGAAATTATCAAGTATATATATTAAAAAAACAGAATTTATACAGATTTGGAACTCTCTTAGCTATAAGGCTTTATAAGGACAGCAAATTTCAGAGACCTTACCATATGATATCCTTATCTCTCATATAACAATGTCATGAGGATCTTTATCTTCTAATATTAAAAACTATAAACAATATTTCCTCATTATCTCACATGCATATATACATTTGTACAATGCTCACCCATAAGTATATATATATATATATATATATATATATATATATATATATATTCAAATAATTTTTTAAATTTTTCTATAATTATTTATATTGTCCAATATTATTGTACATATAAACCATGCTCATTATTCTCCAAGTTGGTCAGGTTATGTTTATTATAATTTTTCCATGTTATCTGATGTAATAGGATTACTAAATTCAGGAATGTAAGAGGGGAAACTCTACTTGTGCTGTGACTAGTCAGTGAAGAATATTAGCCAACCACAAAGTAAGACATCTCTTTATTCCTGGCCTATCTTTTGACTGGTAGAACATATTCTTCCATTACCAGCAAACACCATCAGAGTGTAGTCATCACCCCCCCCCCAACTCCCTCCAGTATCTGCATTGTAAAAATAACTGATTGTCACCAAAGCCGAAGGATGTCACACATGCTGGGGAAGATGATGAAGGTACAATTTAATATAGTCATAATTTAGTATCTAAAGAGCCATCCAGGATGTAATTTGACAAATTGAGGGATGATTGCCAAATACAGTGTAGATGGCAAAGAACAACATGCAGTGATTTAAAGTCTTTGACTAATAGAACTTTCAGTTCCTAAAGAAATACTGAAGAAAGAAACTAAACAATTTGAAGACTCTGAATTATTTATCTTTAGGTGGTAAGTTCCACAACGGAAGAATGACAGACTGGTGTGGGATATGTCAGGGAAAACATCTAACAACTGAAAGACACACATATCTTCAGTGTAGAGTCAGGATGTTCCCTGTGGCTTGCCTCCTTCCAGGTTGCAAAAGGAGCCCAAGTATGAAGAGAAACAAATAGAAACAGGACAAGGGGTGGAGCTGAGTGGAATGGGTACTGACAGTGAAACTTCATGGGCTTTCAGGAAAGCCTCAGACCTGGGTTTCAAGCAAGAATCACAC
>NW_018392219.1:0-2284 GCF_900095145.1 Mus pahari | reverse complement strand
CGGAGCAAAGTGCTCTCACCTTCTCCAAAGCCAATGGTAATGTACCTGTTTTATCTATAATTAATTGCATAGTATTTTAATTTTTTATTTATGACCACTTGATGCATTAACCTCTCAAAATTCAAATATTCACAAAAAGGTTTAATTGATTACAATTTCACTTACTTCTCCATGACAAAATAAGTGTGCTGATAATAATAATTTGATGTATCTATTTCAATTCCTATTTATTTTTGATATTGAAAGAGTCTCTGACAAGCTGAGAAAATTCCAACAGACTTAGGATGATCAAATCACCTGGAAAGGAAAGCCTTCAAATTGCTGAGCTGTGGCCCTGCAGGTAATGCAATGCTCTCTGAGTCTCCAGCTCTAATGACCCATGCTGGGGTGAGTTTATAGTGTTGTATCTGTCTTTGAGTCACTTACGTTCCTATTAGTAACCCTTCATACATATTTCCATTAGTAACTGCAGTAAAACTCATTAGGTCCCTAAGTTATACTATATGACTCTGATCTGTCACCAGGACTATTTTTACAGCACAGTATTTATATCAAATCTGAAAGCTGTTGGTTACTCCTAGGACGTTATGAGCAATATAATATGGAATTGTTAGGTTTAAGGAAAATGATGACACAGGTTAGATAGGTATGAAAATGGGTGGATCAGGGAGGACTTTGGGAGAGGGTAAAAGTATTAAAATATAATACATTAAATACTCAAAAACTAATAAAATAATTTGAAAACATGGTACCTCAGTGACAGCAGGTTCCTTGGGCAAATCTCAGATTAGCACAGTCCTCCTGAACATATTAATTTTTCTATTGTCACCTAGGTACTGGGTTTCAAAATTTTACTAGCTGACATCATAAACCCAAAACATATGCATGGCTTTGAAAAAAAATACAGCATTAGAGTACAAGATAATATGCTTCTTCTGCATCTTAGAAAACAAGATCATTAGCTTCAAGTGAAATATTAACCTTGGAAGATGAAGAAACCAAAATATGAAATTCATGAGTGGGGCAAATTTATTTTCATTTAGAAATAATAAGCCAGCATTGAAATCATTGTTTTTCACATTTCTCTACTTTTTTTTTTTTTGAGGTTAGTCAAATAATTAAGGAAAAGATTTTTTTTCACATTTTAGCATTTAATAGTTACAACAGAAAGTGGAAAACATATAAGTATGCCAATCCCAAGATTCCTTGATAGCTTCCTGTGCTGCACACCACTATATGGCTCTTCTGTGATTAACTTGCCCATTCTTTGTTGATGGGCATATGCGTGGTCCTCAGTGTTTGGGTGTAAGTAGTACACATGACTACTAACCAAATGATGGTAAAATTTCATGTTAGACTATGAATCCCAATTGCATGAGCATGACCAGCAACGTCTTTCAAACAAGAATCTGCATGCACTCTGTTTCTTTGTTCCTTAGCTTCTGTTTGACAAAAATTAGGGGACTCTTTTATATATAATACCAAAGAGACATGAAAGTCAATATCTGAATGGTAGATTTTTTCTTTCAGTTAGTCATATTAGAGGATCTGGAATGAGATAGTCTTTTGCTTTCCATTTATTTCTATAAGCTATGCCATTCCCTTGAGTCTTTACGGTGAATTAACTTACTTCTAATAAAGAGAATAGAACTATTGTATAGCTATTTCACTCCTAGCAGTGCTTTTTTTTTTTTTTTTTTTTTTGACTTCTTGTAGGCAGAAAGGTCTCAAATCATCAAATTTATAATTTCAGTTTCTCTAAATATGATCATTTTTCTATTCAGACGCTTTGAAAAGGAATGTGCTATGTGACAAGGAAGAGCTTCTCTGGCCAAAGCCCAGTGAAGATCTGAATCTTGTCAATGCCCAAGTGAAATTCAAAGTTGGTCAGCTTCAGTTTTTTCCCAAAGTTATCACAGGGAGATTTTTAAGTTTATAAATATATAAATATTTATATAGAGAGAGTCAGTTGTAATTAAATTAAATTTTGCCTCAATCTTTTTACTTAAAGCTACCCTGTTAGGGGAGTGGTTTGTCTTAAACCCATGAATAATAAATAATTCAGAAGAGAGAGAGTTCATGATGTTTTCTTGTCAGTAAACCTCAAATAATAGATACCAAAATAACAGAAACAAAATCAATCATTTTTATTATAGAAACTTTATGTATTTTAGTTATGACCTTGACACTCTCTGCAAGTGACTCTACATTTGATCAATATCAGAAACATGCTTAGTAAGAAAAGAATATAAGTAAACTAATCCCTTGGCATGAGTTGGACTCC
>NW_018392218.1:0-10994 GCF_900095145.1 Mus pahari | reverse complement strand
CTGGCAAGAGTGTTGACCACAGAAGCTACACAGCTTTAGGACAGACAGAAGCAACCTAACTTCTGGGACAGACTCTATTTCAGGCTCCAGACATTTGGGCACCTTCCTCACCAGAGGAAAGGTAGCCACCAGTGAGGGCTCTGTCTGCCAGAGCAGGTGAGAGAGTCATATTGTGTCCAGAGTCCCTCAGTGGCTAGACTGTGCAGTTGAGTGAATAATCTGCAGAGGCAACACATCTTCTGGCACAGGCCCTGTTTTGGGCCTACATCTTCAGCTAGGAGGCAGATCTGAATGCCAGCCCTCTGTGCACATTCCCTGCTAGAAGAGAGCTTCCCTGCAGAGAGTAATCTAACCACTGAGACTCAGGAAAAAACTGGACTCCCAGGAATTCTGACAGAGGCTAACTGAATCACAGGAGGAACAAGCTCCAACCAGAGACAACTATAACAAATAACTCCAGAGATCACCAGATGGCAAAAGGCAAACATAGGAATCTTACTAACAGAAACCAAGACCACTGTCTTATTTTCTTAAGACCTATCTACAGCCTACTCCTGAGGACTTAATTTTCTTAAAATCTATCGCTGCTTCTTGCAAAATCTGTTAGATGTAAAACTACAACTCATGGTCTTGTAGCAACCCTTTTCCTACCTATCAGGCTAGAGGATCCTGGAACTGACTGGTAACTTGACTTTACCCACATGCCCACTGTTAAATGTGCCAAGTACCTCCTGGTCTTGGAGGACACCTTCTTGAGGTGGGTGGAGGCATTTCCCACAACTAACAAAAGGGCTCAGACAGTCTCTGATCACCTTATCCAAGAGATCATACCTTGATGTGTTGTCCCAGCCTCCCTCCAGTCAGACAATGGTCCTGATTTTACTTTCTAAATTTCTCAAATACTTTCTAAGGCCCTAGACTTCCCCTACCACTTTTCATGTTCCCTATCACTTTCAATCTTCAGGTAATGTAGAAAGAACCAACCACTCTTTAAAAAACACTCTTGCTTAGCTGTCACAGGAACATTACCTTGATTGGGTAAAACTCCTACCTCTGGGTCTCTTTAGGCCACAAGGTCTCACCAACCAACCTCTACTCATCTTACCCTTTGAACTCATGTATGGACATCTGGTCCTAACACCTGGTATTTTACCTAAATGTTCTCCCCTTCCAGACCATCTACTTACCACGTTGTTTTGCCACCTGTGTTCTCTCCTATAGAACTTTGGTTACCACCATCTATGCCAGCCATGCACTATCTCCTGTCTACTGCCTGCCAACATTGGAGACCAAATCGTTCTGTGCTCTCTAAACCATTGGCCCTCACCCCTCTCTCTCAAATGGCAGGGCCTTTTTTAAGGTAATTCTCATGACCCCTACAGTTGCTAAACTCGAGGGACTCTCTCATTGGGTCCACCTGTCTCACCTCTAACTTTTTTCCCTCTACCTAAATAGGACTCTTCTTCATACATGGCAATCCTAACAGGTCCGTGCTCTGTTAAGTTCCAGAGGATATTGAGACCACCCACCTTCTCCCCAATTCTAGAAAATGAGACTCCACTCTGGCAGTCGAGCTCGACCTTATTGTACTAAACATGGGATTCTCGCCCTCTACTTCCTGTTCATTTCTAGTCAGGGTAGCCTTTACATCTGCACATTTGATGTTCAAGACAAATCCACAGATAACATTCTTTCCAAATAGGGTCAAGAAACTGCTCCAAAGTCTGATGCCAAGAACAAATCCAAGTTGCTGTCATCTCAGTATCTGCTATCTCATCTAAATATTTTTGATCTCTATACTTGATTTCTCTTTGACAAAAGTTTATTGTTAACAATGGTCAGATGAATATAGAGGCTGCCCTGATTTGTCTTGTCAGATGCATATGCTAGGATCATGGACCAATCATTTCTTCTATCAACACTACCAGACACTTTTTATAGAGACAATACCCATGGGATTCCAGGTGGGAGACAGGAGTTGTTGGTAAGCTCTACCATAAAAATGAACCTGGGTCCCCAGTAAGTACTATCCACATCCAGAGAAAATATGTCTCAGTTCTCCAACTTCTAGATATTGGAAAAGTAGGGGGAGGAATAGAAAAACTCCTCCGAGTTCCTCTCATCTTTGGCATCACTTTTCTTTAATGGCAGGAAAATCACAGCCAGTCTTACTACAGAAACAGCTCATTCAGTGTAGCTAGTGCAACAGCAACAAAGAGGATCCAGTATAGAGACTAATTCCATGGTTAAGGTCACTGTCTAGGCTTTTGGACACTGAGTTCTCTGCCAAGCTGGTTCTGTGTGTCCACACAGTGACCAAATGGACAAGCAGCCATCCCAGACCTTCAGCCTGTCTCTAAGACTGGGTTGTGGTCCAAGGTGACACAGAATATTCATGTTTCCTCATATAAACACATATGTGGCATTAGTTTTAAAACACGTTTGCTGACATGAGAAGACAGGGAAAATGTGAACAAACCTGATATGAAGACTAAGTAGCCACCCCAATAAAATTGTGAGTATCTGTACATACCTCATAGGTAGATAAAATTAATTATCAGTCAGGGTAGGCTACAAAGTATGACCCTCTGGAAATATACCAGCTAACAAAAAATGAACTACAGAATGACTTGATTAAAGTGAACTGGAGATGTATGTCAGTGATTGGATGCTTCCTTGGTATGTATGATGCCCGGGGGGTTCCATCCCCAGCCTCACTCACTGTGAAAGGACAGTGGAGTTTTCAATCCTGATGATTCAGCTCAGTAGCTGAGTACCAGCATAGCTTGTCTGGTTCCAGGTCTTTCTTTTACATCATGGGTAAACTAAGGATATGGGGGATTTCTATAGGAAAAGTACTTGTAGGAATAGGATCCCAACAAATCAGGTGTTTATTTCACATAATAAAGCATTTGCATCACCTTTTTTTTTTTTAGGTAGATTGAATTTATTGTATATGAGTACATTGTGGCTATCTTCTGACACACCAGAAGAGGGCATCAGATCACATTACAGATGGTTGTGAGCCACCATGTGGTTGCTGGGAACTGATCTCAGGACCTCTGGAAGAGCAGTCAGTGCTCTGAACTGCTGAGCCATCTCTACAGCCCCTAATCACTACTCTTAACCACTGAACCTCTCTCCAGTCCAGGAATTACCTTTACCCTTTCATTCACAAGATTTTTGTTTTGTTTTGTTTTGTTTTGTTTTGTTTTCATTGGTTTAGTTTGGTGTGTGTGTGTGTGTGTGTGTGTGTGTGTGTGTGTGTGCGTGTGTGTGCGCGCGCGTGTATCTGTCTGTGTCTTTGTCTGTGTGTTTCAGTTTGTTTAGAGATAATCTCACTATACCCAGGGCCCCAACATCCAGTATGAGGAGAACAGACAGACACACACACACACATTGTTCAAGGACAAACACCTACTGTTCTTTCATTCTTCCATGGTGCAAGACTCAAAAATAGGACCCACAGGAAAAATGAGAGAAACTTATCAGGTTACAGTCATCTACCTCTACATGCATGCTCCGCAAAACACAAATGAACTAAGACTGTCATCACGTACAGAACAGGATGAGAGCTGATCCAGGGTGGTGGTGCAAGCTTCGGGGGACTGATGAAGGATGGCTCCAAACTGAGTCTAGCCTAGACTACCTAATGAAATTCTGTCTCACCCATTCAAATATCAACAATAGGAACTGGTGTTAAATAGGCAGCTTAGCCACTTGTCCTGAATTTTCACGAGTGAACATAGCTTCAATAAAGATTCCAAATTCCTCGGGTCAAGAGAAAAAGGCTTTCTGTGAAGAGCTATTGATGTCTTCTGAAAAAAGTAAAGACAAATCAGTAGTGGAAAGAAAGGTTTTCAGGGTAAAATGAGATCAAGACAAATTAGACTTTGAGCTGGGTGGGGTTCATGAGCAGAAACTTGGAGAGCTTAGGGGCTAGCATTGACCTTGATAAGTTAATAGGCACCACAGTTATAAATGGAAGGGCCACGAGTACCTCTGGCCAGATAAAGACAATGACTAACTTTTTAGCATGCATGAAAAATGTCAAGCCTCATAGGGCATGGAAACTTTTGTCTACATACCGACTGGTGGGAAACAGACTTCCTTCAGGTCCAGGCTTTGTGCTCAGTGGGAGGGGATAGATCCTTGATCCAGTTATATTGCTGCAAGCTGTTTCCCAGAGCTTTTCTGTGCTTGACCTCTGTCCCTCTGAGGCACTAGTTCAGGGTGTCCTTGGAAAATTCCATGCAAAGGATAGAGCACAGTAGATTCTGTGGTTTGGGGAGGAGTGGTTTCAGCATGATGCTAGGAGCACTGCCCAGGTGCTTTTCATCTTCTCTTCCAGGCTCAACAGTGTAAAAGGAGGGAGAGCCTGGCAGATTTTGTTGTTGCTTCCTTGTTTGTTTGCTTGCTTGCTTGTTTTTGTGACTTCTGTCTTTAGTTGAGGGTTTCTTCTGGACTTGGCTGAGACTGAGATCCTGCTAATAAGCCTTATTCTCTGCCCTTGAAAAGTACATCCTCCTTGCTGGTCTGTACCTTGAGATTACAAGCTCCCCAAATGAATCTTTTTTAATAATGAAAGCTACCCTTTGTAAGTGGTCATTAGATCCTATACTGGTAGCTTGCTGCCCACTACCACCTATATAGGTATAGCAGCTGCTTCACAGTTGTGCCCTTAGTATTTAGCCATTCACATCTTCCTAACCCACACAATTCCTTTCTATTGTTAACCTTGAGCCTAAACAGTAGGATCTAGGAATGAACACTTGTGAGACTCAGAGCAAAACTGGCTTTTTGCCCAAGCCAGGAGCAACAATTTTCTTCCCTGCTTGGCAGCTGCACTCAAAAGTCAGAGACTGCAGATTTGGAATCCAAAGGAACTGTTAAGCTTGGCTTTACCATTTTATTTTCTCCAGAAATTGGGCTTTCATAGGACACTGGCCACATCTAGGGTGGGTCCTCAACCATTGCAAATCTAGAAGTTTTCTGCCAGATGTGCCTAGAGAGTAAAATCAGGGATCACTTCAATATTACTTATTCCAGGGAAGCAGCATCAACCACAGCAGTCCCTGTGACAGTACAGACCACAGATCAGTTCCCTTCCAGTCCAGGGCACATCTTGGAAAGGCTTGTCAGCTTCAGGTTGGAGAACAAACTGTACTTAAGACTGAGGCTCACCTTAAGGAGCACTGGTCTTCTCCATATCGCTTCCTCTCTCTTGCTCTAGGATGCTACGACTCCCAACTTCAGAGCTTCTAAAATTGTACTCTCTCACTTATTAAGTCAGGATATTGAGATCCTTTCCTAGATTGAAGCCCAGATCCCATTCTTCCAGGCTGGCTAGGTGAAACAGTTTCCATCTATAACCCAGGTTACACACAAACTTAAGAAGACCCTGCATCTGCCTCCTTGTGTAGTATGAGCCTTTGCCATCTCTACCTACTATCTTGGTGGCATCGTCTGTAGACATTGTGCTAAGCTGACCCTTCTCTAGATTTCCCAAATACAAGTTGAACAGATGGTTCCAGAGTTAAGAACACTGGGAATACAGCACATAGGAGCTGTGAGGAGAATGTTGGGAAATGAACCTGAGTGGTCTCTAAACTGCTTGCTCGTATCTCTAGCCCCTTTTCTTTGCTTTTCCTTTACTGAAATTATTTTTATACAATGTTTTATGATTATGATCTACCTTCAATACACATTTCTTTATTTTTGAGTCAGTCTAATGTAGACTCACCTAGCCTGCAGCCAATTATGAAGCTGAGGCTAGCCTGCATACTTACCCTGATGCTCCCACCTCTGAATCCTGAGACTGGAGCTGTGGATCACCAGAGCCAGCAGTGAAAAAAGTTCTGCTGTAAATGCATTCTGTTGTTCTCTATTAAGGAGAAATTGGAGAGTAAAAAGCACCTTTGGTTGAAAGGAGAGGTCTGATTTCAAAGGCCATTGAAAACCTTGCTGGAGACTGGGCTTGATATATTGCCCTCTTGCCTTCACATGGAAAGAAGAGAAAGGAGTATCCGAAGTACACAGCCTGACTTACTGCAGAAGCAGCTCATACATGACAGCCTGTCTCAACAGCAACAAAGAACCCCAAAGAAGCTAGTATAGAGATTGATTTTCTGGATGAGGTCACAGTCTTGTGTCTTGGACACTGAGTGCTCTGCTAACCTGGATCCATGTGTCCACCCCTTGACCACATGGGCAAGCACACATCTCAGATCTTTCTGCTGTCTCTAAGACTGGCATGTGGCCCAAGGTGACACTGAATATTTTTCTTTCCTCATATAAAGATATTTGTGACATTGGTTTTAAATGATGTTCACTGGTATGAGGGATGAGGCAGGAGATTTGTAAATTTGACCAAACCTGATCTGAAGAATAAGTGGCCACCAGAAAAATAATCTCTCAGAGACTGCACATCCTCTTAAGTAGACAGAATTATCAGCCAGGATAGGCTACAAAGTAAGACCCACTGGAAGTAAAGCAGCTTACAGGAAAGAACAAATGAATGAGTTGATCAAAGTCAACCTGAGATGTACCTCAGTNGTTCAATGCTTGCTTGGCATGTATGATGTCCTGGGGCTCCATATCACATAGTGTGAAAAGAATTTGAAATTTTCAAAATTGATGGTTCAATTCCATGGCTAATTATCAGCATGACTCAAGTCTGGTTACTGGTCCTTCTCTTCCAGCATGGGTAAATTAGGGATTTGAGGAATTGCTATAAGAAAAGTACTTACAGGTAGAAAATAAGAGTGAATCAAGAGTTTATTTCACATACAGAAAATATTTAGAATTACCTTTAAATTTTCATTCTCAATAGTTTTTTGTTTTCATTTTTTGAGGTGTGTGTGTGTGTGTGTGTGTGTGTGTGAATGTATGTGTGTATTGTAGATTCTTTAGAGAGATACTCAGTATATAGAACTGTTGAGCATTACTAAGGGTCCCAACCACTGTTTTACAAAGACCTGACAGGCAAATAGACAGAAAGACAGATACTGTTCTAGGACAAAGTCTCAGTATTCTCTCACACATCCAAGGTGCAGGCCTCAAACCAGAGCCCAGAACAAACTGGGCTACTACTTGCCAATTAAGCTCAATGAAAACACCTGAAACTTCACACATTCTCTTCACACTGTGCTGGAGGGGAATACCATGGGAGGCACACAAAACTCAGGCAACTGCTACTGACCAATGTCATTTTATTAATTACTTCATTTTTTTTGAAGTCTTTGTAAAATGGTGTGATTTTTTAAGACATTCTCAATTTTGTGTATAAGAAGATTTATTATACGTATTTTGCGTGTAAATAGCAGGATCCTCAGATGTCTGAGGAAATGGGACTAACACCTGAAGCCTGAGTTGCAGCTGGAGGCACCTGAAGATATTAGTTCCAAAACCAAATTTTGTCTTCTTCTAAAGCAACATGTACTATTAAAACATGAGTTGTTGCCCTTTTCGGTGTCCCGAGATTTCTTTATTGATTTGTTTGTTTTTCTGAAGCGCATGAAAGGAATTTTCTGTGAGCAAACTTCCAGCAGGTACACAGGTTCCAAACAACAAGGCCTGTGAAGTTGACAGGCAAACAGGGAGACAGGGTGAGGGGAAGAAAGAAAAAAGGAGTGTGAGAGCCAGGCAGTGGTGGTGCACACTTTTAATCCCAGCACTTGGGAGGTAGAGGCAGGTGGATTTCTGAGTTCAAGACCAGCCTGGTCTACAGATTGGTTCCAGGACCGCCAGGGCTACACAGAGACACTGTATTGAAAAAAAATAATAATAAGGAGTGTGAGAGACATGGAGGTTGTGTTTATGACTTCTTTTTACCATCAGCCAACACTGACATCCACATATGTACCACCTTAGCTGATAACTTTATCCACCTACCCAAGATTTTGAATCATGATGTGTCTGTCATCCGTGTGTTCATTTTGACTCTCTCCAGAGGGCATTTGCTAAAGAATGTTTAAAGTTAGATACTTTATTCTACTCAGATAATAGGAATAACATCTAAAAAAGAAGCTATGTTCAATTTACTCTTGTAATATTACAGTGAAGAACAAAAGTTTACAAGTCTATGACAAAGGATCTAGTTCACTCCTTGACACACGTGTCTTCTCTGTCTCCTCTCCTATTGGCAATCTTGAAGACATTCTTATAGAGGGGTGCCAGGAGAAGTTTGTGAAGATTTCTCGTCTGCCCAAAGCAGGGAGCAAAACAGGCCAGATTGAACACATTCCACTCTGTGTTCACTTCCAATTCCTCAATGTGCTCTGGGTGAAAGACATTCAAAATCTCTAAGACAAAGACGGTGCAGGTATATATGTAAAACCTAGGATTAGGCAGGTAGAAACAGGTGAACCTCTGAGGACAAGGTCAGTCTGGTATGCAAAGTGAGTTCAGGAAGAACCAGAGATGGTTAAATTGACCAACCCTGATAAAAGTCAATCAATCAAACAAACAGACACACAAAAGCCAAACAAAAAATACCCAAATCTCAAAATAAAATTTTTAAATAAAACCTCAAGAGAGCTTAAGAGCCAGTGAGATGGCATAGAAGGGAATGGCACTTGGTGTCAAGCCTGAGTTCAGTAGTGGGACCCACAGCTGTACTGAGAGAAACCACTTCAGTTTACAGTCCTCCCACTCTATATGCACACTCCCCTGCTGACACACCAATTCACAAATGAGCTAAGTCAGTCACCATGTACAGAATAGCACAAGATCTGATCCAGGGTGGCATTGCAAGTTTCAGTGAACTGATGAAAGATGGCCCCCAATCTATATAATGTAATTCTGTGTCTCCCAATCAAATAGCAACAATGGTAGCTGGGTGTTTGATTGAAAGCTCAGCCTCTAGTCATGGGTTCATGAATAAAAATGTCTGCAGTAAAACTCCTTGGGTCAAGAGAAAAAGACTTTCTCCAAAGTGCTAACAAGGGGTCCTTGGAAAAGTAAGGAGAAATCCAAAGCAGAAGAAAGATTTTCAGAGTAAAATGGGACCAAGCAAAATGAGATTTTGAGTTGGATCAGGATCATAGCCAGGGAATTAGAGAGCCTATGGGCTAGCAGATGGAAACTATTTCACCTAGGCAGCCATAACAAATAGCATAGGGTTCAATATAGGAAAAGATCTCAATATACAGACTTCATAAGCAAGATAGTACAATTTTAGAAGCTTGAGAGTTGGGAGCTATATCACTCTTCATCATGAGAGAGCCAGCAACATGGAGAAGACCAGTGGCTCCTTGAATGAGGCACAGTCTTGAGGAAAGTGCCTCAAGAGAAGTTGTTCCCAAATGTGTAGTAGGTAACACTTTCCAAGGTGTACACTGGACAGGAAGGAGACTCATCTATGTTCTGTACTTTCATAGGAATCACTGACATTGATGCTGTCCCCCTGGAAGAAGTGATTCTGAAATGACCCCTGAGGTTACACTCTAGGCACATCTGGTAGAGAGTTTCCAGATATGCAAATGTTGAGGACCAAACCTGGATGTGGCCATTGTCCTGTGACTGTCAAATTCCCGGTAAAAAGAAATGGGAGAAGCCAAGCTCATCAGTTTTTTGGATTTCCCATCTTGAGTCTCTAGCTTATGCCTGTTAAATTCAATTGCCAGTTAAGAAATAAAATGGTTGCTCATAATTTTGGGCAGCAAACAGGTGTTGCCCTGAGACTCACAATGTTCCTTCCCAGGTCCTACTGGTGTGGCTTAGAGGTGAAAACAGAAAGGAATTGTGTGTGCTAGGAAGATGTGAATGGCTAAATACTATAGGCAAAATTGAGAAGCAGCTGCTACACCTGCATAGGTGATAGAGGACTGGAAGCTACCAGAATAAAAGCTCTGGGCACCAGAGCAGCAAGGGGGCTAGAATTTTCATGGCCAGACAGAGAACAAGGCTTAGTAGCAGGATTTCAGCCTCAGTCAAGTCAAAGGAAACCCTCAAGCAAAGAGAGAAGTGAAAAATACCCCCCCCAAAAAAACCCACAAACAAACAATAAATAAAGAACAACAAAACCTTCCAGGCTTTCCATTCTTCTACTCTAATGAGCATGGAACAGAAGGGCAACATCACCAGGACAGGGCTCCTAGAACCTTGGTGAAACAATGCCACCCAAACAGCAGATTCTACTGTGCATGAAATTCCCCAGGGACAGCATGCACAAGCTGCTCTGAGGGACACAGGTCAATTACAGAAACTATCTAGAAATAAACTTATAGCAATATAACAGCATCAGGACAGTTATCAGCTAAAGTGGGATACATACGAACTTCTAGGCTGGCCTACAGTACAGCGGAAGACAAAAAATGAAGAACATACCTTTTTCAAGCATGTTCGTTCTGTCTTCCCACGCAACCTGTCTACTTGTCTGAATGTCCAGTTACATGGTCTTGTTCCTTAGGACCAGTGAACTCACCTGAGATTTTTCCACAATTAAAATACTTTCATATTCTTAAAACAAACAACCCATAGATTGAGAGAGATTCTTCACAGGTGAAGAGTACATGCTGCTTTTGCAGAGAACCAAAGTTCTGTTTCAGAGCTAATAATCAGGTGGCTGCCCAATGGAACTCAGGATTCAGGTGATAGGACCCTCCTTTCTGTCCTCTGTGGATCCCACCTTTCACATGCACAAATCCACACAATACGCATGTAGCTATTCAAACAGCTGAAGAAGTCTTTAATAAAATGGGACTTAATTTCACAAAGGAATAAAAAAATGGCCCAATTAATTAGAATGCTGATGTTGACCATTAGCAGTTGTGTGGTTATGTGAAGAGAGCATGTGGAGTCTCACGCATATCCTTTCAGTTCCATTGGTGAGAAATAGTGTAGGGTGCTCTGGGATCCAGAATTTGACCTCTGGCACCATGGGAGAGTGAGAGGAAACTAGGAGGTCATCAATGTAAATTTATTTCTGTATGCATTTTTTGTATATTTCTGTTCTATTTGCATGTATCCTTGCATGACAGAAAAAGGCATCA
>NW_018392217.1:0-2106 GCF_900095145.1 Mus pahari | reverse complement strand
AAGAAAGAAAGAAAGAAAGAAAGAAAGAAAGAAAGAAAGAAAGAAAGAAAGTAAAGAAAGAAAGAGATTTCCTGGGTTGAGCATATACAAACCACAAAAATCCACTTCCTGGCCCCCATAGGCTTCTTAAAACATGTGTGTCTTTGAGGGCCATAGCTAAACACAGCATATTGCAAGATAAATTTTGTCCAACTTCCAAAGTCCCAGTCCATAGCAGTCTCAACAATGTTAAAAGTCCAAAGTTAAAAGTCTCTGCTGAGATTCATCCAATCACTTAACTATAATCAGCAAAGCAATACAAGAAACCAACTGTTCAAACTCCAAACTCTGCATCTCCATGTCTGATGTTAAAGTAGTCTTCCGATCTCTACCTCCTTTTTTATCTTTGTTGACTGTCACAAACTTATATCCCCTGGGATGGTTCCACTCCCTATTAGCAGCTTTCCTCAGTAGATAGACCATGGCTCTGGCATCTCAAACACCTTGGGGCCTCCAAAGCAACATGAATTTTACAACTTCTTGTTCCAATGTCTGAAATCCACATATGATTTTCTGGATTCTTCCAAAAGGCTGATATCCCATCTCTAGCTCTTTCTTCTGTAGCACTCTAAGCATAGGCTGATCTACTCTCTGTTCTTGGTGATCATTCTAAGGTACTGGCATCTCCAATATATGGGGGCCTTCTGCTGCAACCACACTTCACCAATAACCTCTCATAGGCTATCTTCATGGTGCCAAGCCTCAAATCCTTTGCATGGTCCCTTCAGTCCTGGGCTGTCAACTGCAACTTGGGCTGCACCATCACCAGTGGACTTCCATAGTCNTTCACAGTGCCAAGCCTCAGCTATTCTTCATGATGCCTTCATGCCTTAAAATCAAGTGACACATGGGGGAATGTTACATATTACCAAGTACAGCTGCAGCATGAGCTGCAACCTAGAGCAGTTTCTTTGTGCTCTCAGAAAACACTTCCCAGAATATTTCTCCTCAGCAATGCTGGTCTCTTCATAATCATAACTAATTTCTTAGCTCCAGTTAACCAGCATCAATTGTCCCAGTAGTCTCTCAAAAGGCAGATCCACAAGGCCAAAGCTGCCAAGTTCTTCTGTTTGCTGGGGCTGGAGCTGGAGCTGGAGCATGAACCTATTGTTCTATTGCATTATCACTAGATTTCTTTTTTCCAAATCCCTGACCTCCTAAGCTTGGCTGTCCTGAAAGTTGCTCTCTAGACTGACTTTCAACTCATAGGTCTAAATGCCTGTCCCTTAAGTACTGCAATTATAGGTTTGGTTCACCAAGAACAGATTTAAATTTTCCTTCACATAAAACTTGCTTTGTTCTTGGCTGGATTGGACCCAGACATCTGCTTTCTTTGCCTCCTGGAATTAAATGTTTGTACTTCCATGCCTGGATCTAAGTTTAGCTGAGTGGTATCTTGCCCCAAGATCACTACTCCCTTAATTCAATTTAATAACATTGAACATAGGATTCTGTTCCATTTCACTTTTTGATACCCCTTTAGTACTCAAATCATATATTTTATATATTTCATTTCTCAGCTTGCTATTCTTGATTAAAATGTTCTTCATGAGATTGAACCAGAGAANAAAGTCTATGATGAGCATTTCTGAGACTTCTCTGTCAATGCTGTTAATCAGAGTCTTTAAATTAGCCTCATGCAGACTCTTCAAACAAGTGGAAAAAGTAGCCCCATTCTTTACTAAAATACCACAAAACAGACTTTATGCAACATATTGAAATTATCCACTGAAACATCTTGGGCCAGGTCCACAGTATTCAAATCGGTCTCAGTAACAATGTCTTTGATATTCCTACTAGAACAGCTCATAGAGCCCCATTTTAAATATTTCACTGTTTTCCAAAACCAAACTCCCCAAATCCACATTATTCCAAACAAAAGCATATGCAGGCATATCACAGCAGACACCCATACCTTGTACCAAATTCTGTCTTAGTGTTTTACTGATGTGGACTGACATCATGGTGATGGCAGCTCTTATACAGACATTTAATTGGGGTTGGTTTTCTGGTTCAGAGGTTCAGTGCATTATTATAAAGGAGGAAGCATGGCAACTTCCAGGTAGG
>NW_018392216.1:0-2168 GCF_900095145.1 Mus pahari | reverse complement strand
GGATGATATTCCCCACTCCCCATCAGCACACCCCATCCCACCAGGCCTCCCCACCCTCCGGGGTCTCGAGTCTCTCCGGGGTTAGGCGCATCTTCCCCCACAGAAGCTAGACCAGGCCATCCTCGGCTGTACGTGTCAGCCTTAGTTTCCAGAGGCCTATCTACCCCTTCCTCGGCTTCTTGGCTTCATGCCCCTGTTCCGCGGGGTGACTGCTCTCCCAGGGTCTTTTGGAACTGCCATGCTGTTTTGCTTCTGCCAAAAACTTGTCCAAACCAAACGGATCCTGCTCAAAGTGAACTGGTCCTTCTCGGCCCATCTGTCTACTGTCTGAACCAGAGAACGCTTTCTGGGGAACGAATCTGTTGGTCTTCACCCTGGTCCAGAGGTCATCAGCGTCCATGTCCCAGTCCAGAGCTTTACTGGGCCTGTAGATACTCTGAGCCGCATCTTGGCCACCTCTCCAGGCCTGATCATAAACGTTGTAAATTCCGTCTTCTCCACCTGCAAAGCCACTGTCCATACCCTTGGATTGATCAAAGAGCCTTCCGTCATACTGGACTTCACTGGAGGTTCCGGGATCGCACACACCAAGAGCAACGACTTCACTGATATCTCGATTTTCATTTCTCTGTGGCTTTGACCTCTTCTGGGGCGCTGCCCTGGAAAGGTTCCGNTCCCGCTGCCTCTCTTTCTGCCTGTCTTGGCGGACTTGATCCCTTTCACGGGCCTCTCCGTCCTCGTTTTTCACATGGGGTTTCATCCCGGCTCTCCTCTCCCTGGCTCGCTGGGCCATTTCTCGAAGTCTCTCTTCGTGTTTCTCCTTTTCTCTTCGAGCCTTCTTTTTCTCCAATTGGGCTCGCATTTGCACACCTTCACGAGCCTTGCGCTCAGCAAGGTATAGCACTTCTGCCAGTCTGGCAAACTTGCCATTTACAGTCGTAGGCTGCAGCCCTCCTCCATCAGCAGCCACCCGTTTCTCCAAAGGGATCGTATAACCCTTCGAGTTCTTCCAGTTGGGTATACAAGGCGGGACCTTCCACTCCTGCTGTTCTTGCACAGTCGTCTTCCGAGTGGGAGAGTGCATCACAGGTGCCGGAGGAGAAGGTGGTCCCCGGGGAATTTTCTTACTGATCTGGAATCTCGGAGGCTCCACTGGGTCTGTCTGCATTTCCGAGATCCGCACGACCCTCTGTTTAGCTCCAGAATTGAACGCTCCTCCTTGCTGAGATGGCGTGTAGCGCACATACTGAGCAGGAGCCGGCTTGTCCCCTATGTGGACTGGCATGGCCGCAGCAGCCTTCTTTGATATGATCTTCTGCAAGGCCACCCTTGTCTTCTCTGTGATCTCTGAGATGGTCTCTTCACCTGGCCTTCGCAGGTCTGGGCCGCCGTCTGCATCCAGAACCTCCTTTGGAACCAGGTCAGTGTGTTTGCTGTAAATGACCTGGTCTTTGGAGGCGCCCTGTCGAGCTATGGCATCGTATTTAATGTTCCCTTCGGGGTCCAACTGAATGGCCAGTGCATTCGACATTTTGTTCTTTCGCCCCAAACCCAGAGGATACTGGGCCGCGTGGATTTCCGGGAAGGCACCTCCATCCCCAAAATCCTCTAGCGATTGTGGAATCCAGCCTTTCCTGAACCCNTATCCTGGAGGCTCTCTTGGACAGGAGACCAGGGAGGAGGTCTGCTGTGATCTTGCCCTTTCTTCAGCTTCCAGCTGGTCCTGTGATGACTGAGTAGGCGCAGGGAAAAAGCCGGCGAGCACCATCTTCTCTGAAGGAGGACAGACACGGGGACGAGGGTTCTTTCTTTCTCAGAGAAGCTTTTTCTGTGTAGCCCTGGCTGCCCTGGGACTCTTTCTATAGACCGGGCTGTCCAAGATCCGATGCCCACTTGCGTCTACTTCCCAACTCAAAGGCAGCAAGTAGAGACTACTGTGCCTAGCTTAGGGCAGAGCTCGCCTTTAAAGGTGTCTCTTCAAAGCCCCGCCTCCACAGGGACACACCTCCTCAACAAGGCCACACCTCCTGAGAGTACCACACCCTGGGCCAAGCGAAATTCAATCACCACACCAATCAAACGAACAAAAGGACAATTGCTTTTCCTTATCATGTTATTTTGAATTAATCATCCCAATTGTTTGCATCTCAAATGGCGTCCCCACCACC
>NW_018392215.1:0-2175 GCF_900095145.1 Mus pahari | reverse complement strand
ACTCTGTAGACCAGGCTGGCCTCGAACTCAGAAATCCGCCTGCCTCTGCCTCCCAAGTGCTGGGATTAAAGGCGTGCGCCACCACGCCCGGCCTAAGCTTTTTTTCTCACATGGTTCTATTAGATATAAGTCTTAGCAGATTTTAAGTGATTTGTTCTATGGCTATGAAAACGGTACTTTTGCAATAAAAAGTCTGTAAGCAGGTATTTTGGGACAGGGTAAAAGGCCCATTTCTTACAATATTTGCACAAACTTTAGCATGAATTGACAGTTCCTGTCTCAAAATACCAAAATACCATGTCATGACTAGCACTGCCAGTGGCGACTGTGGTCTCTGTCTCTGATGCCCCCAACCTGTGTTAGTTTGTTTCACGTGAGCACATGCTTTTTACTTTACTATCACTATTTATTAAGGTAAAGATTTTGTTTGTTTAAAGATTACTTATTTTGGGCTGGAGAGATGGCTTAGCAGTTAAGAGCACTGACTGCTCTTCCAGAGGTCCTGAGTTCAATTCCCAGCAACCACATGGTGGCTCATAACCATCCATAACAAGATCTGACGCCCCCTTCTGGAGTGTCTGAAGACAGCTACAGTGTACTTACATAGAATAAATAAATAAATCTTTAAAAAAAAAAACCAATATTCAAAAAGCCAAAAAAAGTGTGAGTTAGTAAAATATAGTGGGCTTGTGATTTGGGCACTCAGTCAGGCTTGGAGTTGAGACAGAAGCACAGGCCTAGGGAGATGGACTCCTGCTCGCCCGCCCGCCCGCCCGCCCGCCCACAGGACCTCTGCTCACGCTAGTGAGGCTCTCGGGCATGGTTCGTTTCGACAGTTTCAGTGATTGGAAGCTGAAGATTATGGTGCTGCTTTAGTCACAAAGATAAAGTGAGGTGCACCCTCTGATGTCTCTCAGCCTTTCTAGTCCTGCATCGCTCTCCACTAAACTGCGAGGATGTCCAGTGTTGCCCCGTCCGGAATCACAGCAGAGGTGTTCTTGTATTTCTTCAAGTTCTTTGTGCTGGATGTCTTTTTTTTTTTTTTTTCGAGACAGGGTTTCTCTGTGTAGCCCTGGCTGTCCTAGAACTCACTCTGTAGACCAGGCTGGCCTCGAACTCAGAAATCCGCCTGCCTCTGCCTCCTGAGTGCTGGGATTAAAGGCGTGCGCCACCACGCCCTGCTCAAGAGTCGTGTTTTTAATCTTTCACATTTGAACACAACCTTCAGAAGACCTTGAGGACAGAATTATTGATAACTAGTTTATTATCTGAATTATTGATAACTAGCTTATTAACTGAATTATTGATAACTAGCTTATTATCTGAAAGTGAGACTCCACTTCTCTTTTTTTCTCAAACTAACACTGTTTGTCCAATCAGGGTATCTTGGGAAAGGGTTTTCAGATGTTGGTCGTGTGCTTTGGCATTAGCTAGAGTTCTTTTTGGTACAAGGACTGCAGTGATAGAGCCTAGTGATCATTCTGTCAGTGTTTACCTATGAACACTGACACTAATACACACATCTGGTCAGCAAGCCCATGCTATGTGTTCATCAGTGATGGCCTGGAATGTCTGGAGAATATCTACTGAGGCAAAGTGAGAAGCTCTGAAATGCCATAGAGAGAAAAATATTATAATGGTCATTCATAACACATATACAAAAGTGTTACTGAGGCATCCACCAAGGGACGTGAGTAAATCGGCTGGGATGTGACCAGACCAGTGTGACCTGATGTACTTGTGACAGGATTTTAGGAGACGTGTTGGAATTTTACAGAGTGGGTTGTCTAAATCTAAATTGCAGTCCTAGATAAGAGTGGTGGCCGAATACTCTAGTACACCCCCTAATGTTGGCCCCCAGATGAAGGCGTTTGATATAATTGGTGATAAAATGGTGTTTTTCTCCAAATCACAGCACCACTTACTCACAAACTATGTGATACTGTCATGTATGGAATCTGTAAGAAGAACTTACACTAATTCTTAGACTGTGAGCATACCTTTAGCAATGAAATATTAGCATGCACAAGCCTAGGGTTCCATCCGCAGGACCACACAGACAGACAGACAGACAGACACATGCCCCCCCACACACTCACACACACATACACACACATACACACACACACTCACACACACACACACATACACACACACGCACACACACACACACAC
>NW_018392214.1:0-2155 GCF_900095145.1 Mus pahari | reverse complement strand
TGGAAATCTACCCAGCACATGCGCAGCTGCCTTGTTTGTTTGTTAGAGCACAGGACATCAGCGCTATCTTGTAATGGCGAATGTGAGGGCGGCTCCCCACACTGGAGAACCTAGAAATTAGAGCTTACAAAAGCTCTCCAAGTATCACGAGGCATGGATTCTGGCTCAGAGATTACTCAGAGCTGATTCCTAGGCATGGACTGAGCATGGCATTTTAACTCAGTAGAATGACACTATTGTAGTTACAGCCAGAGACTACTCCTGACAGAACTAGGTCCTTCTTTTCTCAGCATGAGAGGTATGTAGACAGTGAGTGTTCAGACCTAATTATCACACTAAACAATCACAAGCCCAGAAAGCAGCAGTCACAGGTAACAGTTAGAGTAGAATCTGTTGATCTTGGTATTACATTTTTCTTTATTGATAAAAGTTGTATAACAGTATTGACTGGAATTCCTATAACTGATATCTTCTTTCAATTTTCAAGAAAATAGAGTGCACACATATGTATGTGGACTTTTACCCATGGTATATATTTAACTTTGGTAAAACTAATTAAAAGTAATCTCTGTGTAAATGGTTTTACAAAACTGACCAATAAGTGTCTAGTTGAAAAATGTTAGAAGCTAGTATGATATAGATACCTAACAAAAATATATTTCCATGATCTATGGCATTGTTTAGCTTTTTAAAAATTATGATTTGTTGAAATTCATTTTCTCGTTTTAAAAAATGTTTTCCACCTGTACCTTTCTAACTTGATCCTTGTAATTTTCCTTTGTATTTCTTGTGCTAATGAGGAAAGCAAAAGTCTATGAGCAATAAGCCTCTCTAAACTGAGGTCCATTCTGCATGTACACATTGCAAATATGTGAAGCAATATATTATATGATTTCAAATAATTAAAAGCAATTTCAGGTTAATCGCTGTAAATGCTGAATGAGTCTTTTTTATTAGATATTTTCTTCATTTACATTTCAAATGCTATCCTGAAGGTCCCAAATACCCTCCCCACACCCTGCTCCCCTATCCACCCACTCCCACTCCTTGGCCCTGGCCTTCCCCTGTACTGGGGCATATAAAGTTTGCATGACCAAGGGGCCTCTCTTCGAATTGATGGCCAAATAGGCAATCTTCTGCTACATATGCAGCTAGAAGCAGAGCTCTGGGAGTACTGGTTAGTTCATATTGTTTTCCCTCCTATAGGGTTGCAGAACTCTTCAGCTTCTTAGGTACATTCTCTAGCTCCTCCATTGGGTCCCTGTGTTCCATCCTATAGATGATGGTGAGCATCCACATCTGTATTTGCCAGGAACTGGCATGAACTCACAAGAGATAGCTATATCAGGGTCCTTTCAGCAAAATATTGGTGGCATATGCAATAGTGTCTGCGTTTGGTGACTGATTATGGGATGGNNCCCCAGTTGGGGCAGTCTCTGGATGGTCCATCCTTTGGTCTCAGCTCCAAACTTTGTCTCTGTAACTCCCTCCATGTGTATTTTGTTCCCTATTCTAAGGAGGAATGAAGTATCCAAGCATTCGTCTTCCTTCTTCTTGATTTTTTGTGTTTAGGAAATTGTATCTTGGGTATTCTAAGATTATGGCCTAATAAAAACTCATCAGTGAGTGCATATCTAGTGACTTCTTTTGTGATTGGGTTACCTCACTAAAGATGATATCCTCCAGATACATCCATTTGCCTAAAAATTTCATAAATTCATTGTTTGTAAAAGCTGAGTAGTACTCCATTGTGTAAATGTACGACAATTTCTGTATCCATTCCTCTGTTGAGGGACATCTGGGTTCTTTACAATTTCTGGCTATTGTAAGCAAGGCTGCTATAAACATAGTGGAGCATGTGTCCTTATTACCAGTTGGAAGATCTTCTGGATATATACCCAGGAGAGATATTGTTGGATCTTCCTGTAGTACTATATCCATATTTCTGAGGAACTGCCAGACTGATTTCCTGAGTGGTTGTACAAGATTGCAATACCACCAGCAATGGAGGAGTGTTCCTCTTTTTTCCACATCCTCGCCAGCATCTGGTGCCACCTGAATTTTTGATCTTAGTCATTCTAACTGGTGTGAGGTGAAATCTCAGTGTTGTTTTGATTTGCATTTCCCTGATGATTAAGGATGTTGAACATTTTTT
>NW_018392213.1:0-2181 GCF_900095145.1 Mus pahari | reverse complement strand
CGGGATGTAGGATGCCTGGGTTTTCTCAACCGGGTCCCTGACACTTTACTATTTTTCCTTGTAGAGTAGCAACCATAACAACACCCTGGGTATATGAAAGACTTATATCAGAGCACAATCTCATATGATCTGACAAATTTACCTTTTTCCTGAAAGACTGAATGCTGCCTTACATACAGTATTAGTATTCTCACAGGCAAGCTACTTCACCGAAAATATACCTGCCTCAGAATCACCCATTAATCTTGCTGTCTGAAATAACCTGGCTACAAAATCTTAGAATTCTTCATTTGGACCTTGCCAAATTTTAGATAAATCCTCAGTCTGCCTCATTGTAGATGGTTGCTTATACTATGTTTTCTTAGTTGCAGCATTAAGCAGCACATAAATGGCTGGATTACAATTTAACTGTTGAGCAGTTTCAGGATTTTGGACCTTTCCTGCTACCATCTCAAACATAACAGGTATCTGCTGTGATTGATAGATCTTGGCAATATTTTGACACTGCTTAGCAAATTCTGATTTCAATAATAAAAACTCTCCTACTGACAAACATAATCTTGTCAATTGCTTCTAATACCCAAGAGGAAGCATCTCTGTGATTAATGATTAGAGCACTACCTGAGTAAATGTGGTTGTTGGCTCATAATATACACAAGGTTTTAATGACTCTACCTGTTTAAATGTTTGAGGCTTATAAGTTCTGACTGTATTACAATGAGAATTGAGCTGCTATTTTACTGGATAGGCAAAATGAAATTTCTGAATATCATCCCCACATTTGCTAGCCTCTTTCAAGGTCACTTCTAAGGGGGGTAAAAGCTTCTGTGTCCCACTCAAAGGCTAACTCTCAATGTATTTCCAACTGCTGTTATGACTAGCAGCTCCATTTCTAAACAGGTGCAGTCCAACTAGGACACTTGGGACTTTACTAGCTCTCAGCTATATTTAATTTAAATATGTATATAATATATACTTATATATTATATATATTTAAATTTTCTTTTGCAATATCAGAGAATAATCATAATTTTGGAAGCCTAAAGAAATTTTAAAAGGGTAAACACTCCATTCTTTCTGCAATAAATACCAAGTGCATTACATTCATGTTACAAAGTTTGGCTGCCAGTTCTTATATATGAATGGAAGATGGTTCAGATTTTTATACCTCTTTAAAAAGACATTATTTTGTAGTGCCAGAGAAATGTTAGTGATCCCCCAAGACACAGACAGGAGCCAATCTGATGCAACTTACAGCAGGGTCTTTATTCAATTTGAGCTAGTTTTTCCACCTCTCCCAACACACTGCCATACACAGGAAAATTTTGTTGGTAGTGGAACCCCAAATGTCTCAGGCCAAGGCTTCATAGTAAGCAGAAACCAGAGGATATGTGTAGAAGTATCTAACTGAAAAGCTACTGTGGCCTTTAACATAATTTGCTGATGTTGGGAGTTGTATCATAAACTTAACTTCTGCTACCCTTTGCATTGGTAGTCAGTAGGAAGGGGTAGGCTTGTAATCTGAGGGTGGAGATTTGTTGGGGGAATAACCTCCAGACACTTGCCTTGTTGAGAGTATAAACTGGAGATGTTGGCCTTGTTGGAGATTAGCCTAGAGAGTGGAGTTAGGCTCGTTTTTTTGTTGGAGAGCTACTTGGAGACTAATGCTAGTTACTTATTACCCTGTTCGTCTGCACTGGTGAGAGTTTGAACTGCAGAAGCAACACAGCTTCGGGACAGACAGAAGCAACCTAAATTCTGGGACAGACCCTGTTTCAGGCTCCAGAAATTTGGGCACTGTCCTCACCAGTGGAAAGGTGGCCACCTGTGAGGGCTCTGTCTGCCAGAGAAGGTGAGAGAGTCATATTGTGTCCAGGGTCCCTCTGTGGCTAGTCTGTACAGGTGAGTGAATAAACAGCAGAGGCAACACATATTCTGGGACAGGCCCAGGTTTGGGCCTACATCTTCAGTCAAGAGGCAGATCTAAACGCCAGACCTCTGTGCACATTCCCTGCTAGAGGAGAGCTTCCCTACAGAGAGTAATCAGTCTACTGATACTCAGAAGGGAGCTGGAATCCCAAGACTGCTGACAGAGGCTAACAGAATCACAGGAGGAACAAGCTCCAACCAGAGACAACTATAACAACTAACTCCAGATATCACCAGATGGCAAAAGGCAAA
>NW_018392212.1:10167-19938 GCF_900095145.1 Mus pahari | reverse complement strand
ACATCTGTCCAGGATCTTCTGGCTTTCATAGTCTCTGGTGAGAAGTCTGGTATCATTCTAATAGGTCTGCCTTTATATGTTACTTGACCTTTTTCCCTTATTGCTTTTAATATTCTATCTTTATTTAGTGCATTTATTGTTCTGATTATTATGTGTCGGGAGGATTTTCTTTTCTGGTCTAGTCTATTTGGAGTTCTGTAGGCTTCTTGTATGTTCATGGGCATCTCTTTCTTTATGTTAGGGAAGTTTTCTTCTACAATTTTGTTGAAGATATTTACTGGCCCTTTAAGTTTAAAATCTTCGTTTTCATCTATACCTATAATCCTTATGTTTGGTTTTCTCATTGTGTCCCGGATTTCCTGGGTGTTTTGGGTAAGGATCTTTTTGCATTTTGCATTTTCTTTGATTGCTGTGTCCATGTTCTCTATGGAATCTTCTCTCTTCCATCTGTTGTATTCTGTTGCTGACGCTTGCATCTATGGTTCTTGATTTCTTTCCTAGGATTTCTATCTCCAGAGTTTTCTCCCTTTGGGTTTTCTCTATTTTTTCTACTTTACTTTTAGATCTTGGATGGTTTTGTTCAATTCCATCAATTGTTTGGTTGTGTTTTCCTCTAATTCTTTAAGTAATTTTTTTTTTGTTTCCCCTTTAAGGACTTCTACTTTTTTAGCAGTATTTTCCTGTAATTCTTTAAGGATGTCTACCTGTTTAGCAGTGTTCGGTATTTCTTTAAGTGAGTTATTAATGTCCTTCTTAAAATCCTCTACCACCATCATGAGATATGATTTTAGATCCGAGTCTTCCTTTCTGGGTGTGTTGGTGTATCCAGGACTCGCTGTGGTGGGTTTACTGGGTTCTGATGCTGCTGAGTGTTCTTGGTTTCTTTTAGTAAGATTCTTATGTGTTTGCCTTTCACCATCTAGTAATCTCTGGTGATAGATGTTCAAGCTGTCTCTGGCTGGAGCTTGTTCCTTCTGTGATTCTTTAGCCTGTGTCACCACTCCTGGGAGTCCAACTCTCTCCTGAGTTCCAGTGGTCAGAGCACTCTCTGCAGCAAGCTCTCCTCTTGCAGGGCAGGTATCCAGAAGTCTGGAGCTCAGATCTACCTCCTGATTCCCAGGGTTAGAGTCCTCCCTGGAGGCTGACTCTCCTCTGGCAGGGAAGGTGCTCAGGGGTCTGGGTCTCAGCTCTGCCTCCTGGCTGAGGATGAAGGCCCAAAATTACCCTGCTCAAGAAGGTCCGTTGCTTCTGCCACCCATGTGCTCTCCTGCATATACTGGTCTCAGTGATACCAAGATTCTGGGTGTGCTAGGACCTGCAGAGTTCATGCCCAAGTTGGTGCGGGGTTGGTGCTGTCCGGAATGGACCCCATCCGCTGTTTAGGAGGGTTTTCTTTGTCCCTGTTCCTGCTGGCATAAGACCCTCTGTGTTTTTTTGGAACAGATGTTGTGTTCCACTCACCAGCGATCGCAAGATCCTGGGTGTGCTAGGGTGCCTACAGTTTTGAGAGTCTTCTGGGGGCCTTTGGATCCTCCGCTGAGTTTGCGCCCAAGATGGCGCAGGGCTGGCACAGATGGGAATGAACCCCAACCACTGATAGGTGGGTTTCCTTTGTCCCTGTTCCTTCTGGCACAAGACCCTCCAGGATTTTTTGGAACAGATGTTGCGTTCCACTCAGCAGTGATCCCAAGCTCCTGGGTGTCAAACTTGTCATTATTTTAACTTTATCTTATTTATACTTCAGAGCTTAGAGTTCTGCAGCCAGCTACTTGCATTTTCTTGTGAAGCTCTCATGATAAATGACCTGGGCATTGCTGCCAGGAAGTGGCCAGAAAGAATCAAGTTAACCATTAACTCAGTAATTCTGCTAGCTTTCTGCTTCTGCACATTGCACACAATGACTCTCCTAAGAGTCTCAGTGTTTTGACTTAGTTTTACTAAGATTTTACATATTCTATACTTGCTTATCCAGGAACCACTCTCAAATATTGTGCAAAACTTATTCCATAACTTCAATAGATTTTTTTTCTTTCTTGTGGTCCCAACGTTGGCTCTACTTCATTTTCTAATATTTTCTTCAAACTTTATTTGCAAGTTAAGCATTAATCTGGAACTACCATTTTGCAGTTATTACATTGTTTACAAGATGAGAACACATAACATGAACCTGAGCCATTAGGACTGTGCTGTGACCCATGCCTCAATTTTTAATTGTTTAAGAATCATTATGCCTTTCTTTTGGTCAGCGCCAGCAAGAGGGGCCATCTTGGGGGCAAACTCAGCAGACAGTCCCATGGTCCTCAGAGGACTCTCCACTCCCCAGGTGCCCTACCACACCCAGGAGCTTAGGATATTGGTGAGTAGAATACAATATCTGTTCCAATACCACTGGGAATTCCTGGGACCAGCAGGAGCAGGGACACAGAAACTCAGCCCATCCAGTGGCTCAGGTTCCTTCTAATCAGTACTGGTCTACCTTTGTTTCGAACTCAGCAGACAGTGCCATGGCCCCCACAGGAGGTATGACTTCCAGGTGCTCTGGCACACCCAGGATAGTAGGATTGCAGGATCCAAGAATCACAGGATCACAAAGAAAGCTGGACTCTGAGAAGTTCCGAATCAACTGGGATTATAGGAAAGACAGGCTCCAATCATATAAAGCAAGGGCAAGGAGCACTTGAGATAATCAGATGGTAGGAGTCAAGCATAAGAACAGAAGCAATAGGCACCAAGGTTACTTGGTATCATCAGAACCCAACTCTCCCACCATAGCAAATCCTGGATACACTATCACACCAAAAAGGCAAGATATGGATCTAAAGACACTTCTCATGATGTTGATGGAGGACTATAAGAAGGATATAAATAACTCCCTTAAGGAAATACAGGAGAAAATGTCCAAACAGGTGAAAGAATTGAACAAAACCACCCAGGATCAAAAAATGGAAGTAGAAGCAATAAAGAAATCAAGAAGGGAGACAACTCTGGAGATAGAAAACCTAGGAAAGAAGTCAGGAGCCATAGATGCAAGCATAACAAACAGAATACAACAGATAGAAGAGAGAATCTCAGGTGCCCTCCAAACACAATATCTTCTACCTGTTTACCTGTGTTCTCTTGTATTTCTTTAAGGGAGTTATTTATGTCCTTTTTAAAGTCCTCTATCATAATCATGAGATGTGATTTTAAATCAGAGTCTTGCTTTTATGTTGTGTTGGGGTAAACATTGCTCGCTGTGGTGGGAGAACTAGGTTCTGATGATGCCACATAACCTTGGTTTCTGTTGCTTATGTTCTTAAGCTTGCTTCCTGCCATCTGATTATCTCTAGTGCTACCTGCCCTCAATATATCTGACTGGAGCCTGTCCTTCTTGAGATCCTGGTTGTGTCAGAACTCCTGAGAGTTCAGCTGTCTCTGTGATCCTGAGATCCTGGGTGTGTCAGAACTCCTGNGAGTCAAGCTGTCTCTGGGACCCTGAGATCCTGGTGTGACCAAGCTCCTGGGGATCACATGATCCTGGGATCCTGTGGTCCTGGACATGTTAGAGAACCTGGGATTGGAGCTACTTCTGGATGTTGTGGTACTGGCTGGGGAGATAGAGCCCAAGGTCTGCTCAGGGCATCAGCCCAGACTGGAAGGAACGCTTGCCACTGGTGGTGCAGAGTTCCTGGGTCCTGCTGGTTCCCTCTCAAATACTTTTAACATGAAGGGGCATTGTATTTTGTCAAATGCTCTTTTGCATTTAAGCACATGATCATGTGAATTTTTTCTTTGCGTTTGTTTATATAGTGGATTAGGTTAATGGATCTTCATATATTGAACCAAACTTGCATCACTGGGATGAAGCCTACTTGATCTTGGTGAATGATTTTTTTTTTTTTGGATATTTTCTTTATTTACCTTTCAGATGTTATCTCAGTTCCTGGTTTCCTCTCCTAAAGACACCCTCCCTTCTATACCCTGCCCCTCCCTCTGCTTACCAATCTATACACTCCTGCTTTCTGGCCCAGGCATTCCCCCACACTGGGGCATAGAGCCTTCTCAGGACCTAGGGTTTCTCTCATTGATGACCAACTTGGTCATCCTCTGCTACATGTGTATCTGGAGCCATGAGTTCCACCACGTGTACTCTTTGGTTGGTGGTTTAGTCCCTGGGAGCTCTGGGGGTACTGGTTAGTTCATACTGTTGTTCCTCCTATGGGGCTGCAAACTCCTTAAGCTTCTTGGATCCTTTCTATATCTCATCCATTGGGGATGCTGTGCTCAGTCCAATGTTTGGCTGAGAGCATCCACCTCTGTATTTGTCAGGCACTGGCAAAGCCTCTAAGGAGAAAACTATATCAGGCTCCTGTCAGCAAGCATTTGTTGGCATACACAGCAGTGAGTATTATTTTTTTATTTTGTTTTTGTTTTTGTTTTTTTTTTGTTTTTCGAGACAGGGTTTCTCTGTGTAGCCCTGGCTGTCCTGGAACTCACTCTGTAGACCACGCTGGCCTCAAATTCAGAAATCCACCTGCCTCTGCCTCCCTAGTGCTGGGATTAAAGGCATGCACCACCATTGCCCAGCGGGTTTGGTGATTGTATATGGGATGGATCCCCAGGTAGGTCAGTCTCTGTATGGTCATTTCTTCAGTCTCTTCTCCACACTTTGTCTCTGTAACTCTTTCCGTGGGAGTTTTGTTCCACCTTCTAAGAAGGATCGAAGTAGTTACACTTTGTGTCTTCCTTCTTCTTGAGTTTCATGTGGTTTGTGAATTGTATCTTGGATATTCCCAACTTTTGGGCTAATATCCACTTATCACTGATCAGTGTGTTCATGTATGTTCTTTTGTGATTGTGTTACCTCATTCAGGATGATATCCTTCAGATCCATCCATTTGCTTAAGTATTTCACAAAGTCATTGTTTTTAATAACTGATTAGTACTCCATTGTGTAAATGTACCAAATTTTCTGTATCCATTCTTTTGTTGAGGGACATCTGGGTTCTTTCCAGCTTCTGGCTATTATAAATAAGGCTGCTATGAACAAAATGGAGCATGTGTCCTTATGACATGTTGGAGCATCTTTTAGGAATATGCCCAGGAGTGGTATAGCTGGGTCCTTAGGTCAATTTTCTGAGTAACCACCAAACTGATTTCCAGAGTGGTTGTACCTGCTTGCAATCCCACCACCAATTCAGGAGTGTTCCCCCTCCTCCAAGTCCTTGCCAGCATCTGCTACTACTTGAGTTTTTGATCTTAGCCATTCTGATTGGTGTCAGATGGAATCTCAGGGTTGGGTTTATTTGCATTTCCCTGATGATTAAGGGTGTTGAACACTTTTTTTTAGGTGCTTCTCAGCCATTTGGTATTCTTCAGTTGAAAATTCTTTGTTTACCTCTGTACCCCATTTTTTAATAGGGATATTTGGGTTTCTGGAGTTCAACCTCTTGAGTTCTTTATATATATTGAACATTATCCCCCTTTCAGATTTAGGACTGGTAAAGATCTTTTCCCAATCTGTTGGTTGCCTTTTTGTCTTATTGACAGTGTCCTTTGCCTTATAGAAGCTTTGTAATTTTATGAGGTCCCATTTGTAGATTCTTGATCTTACAGTACAAATCATTGCTGTTCTGTTCAGGATTTTTTTTCCCTGTGCCTATATGTTTGAGGCTCTTCCCCACTTTCTCCTCTATAAGTTTCAGTGTATCTGGATTTATGTGGAGGTCCTTGATCCACTTGGACTTCAGCTTTGTACAAGGAGATAAGAATGGATCAATTTGAATTCTTCTATATGCTAACTGGGCATTAAGCTAACTCCATTAGTTGAAAATGCTGTCTTTTTTCCACTATATTGTTTTAGCTTCTTTGTCAAAGATCAAGTGACCATAGGTGTGTGGGTTCGTTTCTGGGTCTTCAGTTCTATCCCATTGATCTACCTGCCTGTCACTGTATCAACATTATGCAGGGTTTTTTTTGTTTTTTTTTTTTTTGTTTTTTTTTTTTTTTTTTTTTTTTTTTTTATTTATCACAATTGTTCTGTAGTACAGCTTGAGGTCACAGATGGTGATTCCACCAGAAGTTCTTTTATTGTTGAGAATAGTTTTTGTATCCTAAATTTTGTTTTGTTTTGTTTTGTTTTGTTTGTTTTTGTTTTGTTTTTTGTTTTGTTGTTGTTGTTGTTGTTGGTTTTTTTTTTTTTTGAGACAGGGTTTCTCTGTATAGCCCTGGCTGTCCTGGAACTTACTTAGTAGACCAGGCTGGCCTTGAACTCAGAAATCCACCTGCCTCTGCCTCCCAAGTGCTGGAATTAAAGGTGTGCGCCACCACTGCCCTGCCTAAATTTTTTTAAAACAAATTTTTTATTAAATATTTTCTTCATTTACATTTCAAATGCTATCCCGAAATTCCCCTATACCCTCCTCCCACCCTGCTCCCCAACCCACCCACTCCCACTTCCTGGCCCTGGCATTCCCCTGTACTGGGGCATATAATCTTCGCAAGACCAAGGGCCTCTTCTCCCATTGTGGGTTATTTGGTTTTCTGGTGTCCCAATTCTTGAGTTCTTTATGTATATTCTACATGATAACCTCCAGTTGAGCCAGTACCATTTGTGTATCCTGAGTTTTTTGTTTTGAATTGTCTTTGACAGTTGTGGCAATGTCTTCTATGGTGCCTTCTACACCTGAGATTCTGTCTTCTATCTTTTGTAATTTGTTGATCATTCCTGACCTCTCTCCTAGATTTTCAATTTCCAGGTTTGCCTCCAGTTTTGTTTTCTTTATTGTTTCTACTTCTACTTTTAGGTCCTTGACTGGTTTATTCAATTCCTTCACCTGTTTGATTGTGTTATCCTGTATTTCTTTCAGTGAGTTATTTATATCCTCCTTAAAGGACTCTATTATTCATGAGATAGGATTTAGGTCAGCTTCCTGATTTTCAGTTGTTTTGGTGTATTCAGGACTATCTGTGTTGGGAGAACGGGCTTCTGATGATGCCCAAGTATTTTGGTTTCTGTTGCTTATGGTCTTGCTCTTGCCTTTTGCCATCTGGATTTCCCTGGTGTTTGTTGGTCTGGATGACTATGGATTCTGCTTCTTTTGCCCCTGGGTTGCTTCAGGTTTCCTGGTTGGCTTGTAGCCCTGGTTGTATCAGACCAACTGTGGGGCCTTCCAACTGGGGGCTCTTCACAGGGGCAGAGAAGCTGCTAATCTGTTGCCCTGGCTGCCATAGATATCCTGGAAGGCCTTCAGAGTGTTGGGTCTTCAGAGGAGCAGTTAAGCTGTTGTCCTTTGTGAACATGTTCTCCGAGGGGGGGGGATGTCAACTGACTGTGGTTTCTGTTTCCATGTGTGCAGCAGAATTTCAAGGAGGTTTTCAGTCTGTTGGATCAGTTGCTCTGCATGCCATTGAGCCCCCAGGATATCTTCAGACTGTGGTGTCAGTGTGCAAAGAAACTCATGGGATGTCTTCAACCTGTCATGTCTTCAGGGGTGCAGAGAAGCTGGCTAGTGATCAGTTGCTCGGTTGCCTTCTGTGTAGCTGATTTCCTGAGATGCCAGTTGCCCTGTGGGCAGCGGATTTCCTGGGATGCCTCAGGCTGTGGTATTAGTTACCCTAATTACAGTGAATCTTCTAGGCTGGCTCAGGATATGGTGTCTCCAGGCAAACAGACTAGCTAGCAGTCTGCCCCAGTAGAAAGACTTGGGTGGAATGGGAGGGCTCTTTGACTGGGGGTTGAGGGAGTTGGGTGTTGATGGCTCTGAGCCCACTAGGCTCCCAATGGCAGCTGTGGGACTTCTGGAGGGTTCTTGCAGCAGATCTCCTGGGCTGGTTCAGGATATCATGTCTCTAGGGGAGCAGACTAGCTAAGCACTCTGCCTCAGAAGAACGCTTATCTAATGAATTTTGTATCTTACTGTGATTCAATGTTGTGAGATGATCCAAGTAGCTGATTCATACATATCACTATTTAAAATTTTTTGCACTTAATTATTTTTAGTGTTTCTATAAAATAGACATTCTGACAGTTATGAGGTGGTGATATATAATAGTGATTATAATTGGTATGTCCATAAAGATTTGTGATGTTAAGCATTTTTCATACCTGTTTGTCATTTGTATGTCTTCTTTTGCTCATTTGCAGTTCAATTATTTTGACAGGATCTTACTTTGGTGCAAAACTAGACCAGCTTTACCTTGAGCTCACAGGGATCTATCTTCTTTTTCTTCCCAAATGCTGACATTAAAGGTTCATATCAACAAGCTAGCTCTAGTATTTTTTTTAAATGCCATGGAATAAACTAAATGTCTTATACAGTTTTCTTATTAATTTATTATCAAATAAGAGAGAAACAGTTGAATAATATACTTTCTCTGCCTGTATTCTGTTTTTTTTTCCTGCTGTTTCTTTCATTCCATGTGCAGAATCTTTTAAACTTGGTTTAGTCACATTTTTATGTTTTTGCAGCCTCCTTTGAGTGTTTGCACATTGCTTTGAGTATTTTGAAAGACAATTCACATACATAATGGACTGTTCTACTAGGCAGCCCAGTTCCAAGGTTATTACCATGAGACAGGAAACCACAATGGAAGAGTATACTACTGTGTTGGTCCGTTGTTGTTGTTGTTGTTGTTGTTTTGACCAGATGCTATTCTTTGGAACCCAGCTAGTTGTTTGGTGTTATAGATTTATTTTTTTCCCCAAAGTTCATGTCTTTGCAACATGATTGTTGAGGCAATAGTATTGATACACTCACCTCTACTATGTGATGTTATAAGGGTCTGCTCCCAACAATGAATTAATATTGTGGCTATATGCGTGGATTATTTATTGAGAGAGTATATCTTTTGCCTTCTTTGTTTGTTTGAGGCAGGGATTCACTGTGTAGAGTTGGCTGGCTTGGAACTTGCTGTGTAAATCAGGCTAGTCTTGAACTCACAGTGATCTGCCTGCTTCTGCCCTGCAAGTTCTGGGCTTAAGGGCATGAGCTAACATACCCAGCAAGACTGTTTGTCTTAATAAAAGGATGGCTTCAGCTTCATGCCCCATGTTGTATGCACATGAACTCTTGCTATATTAGGGTAATTTATCCTGTGGAAATGATTTCCACAGGATCTATTTACTATTTACTCCAAATCTATTTATTCCCACCTATTTATTCCCAAATAGTTAACAATGGGATAACAAAGACATGATTCCAGTCATGTCTAGCTTGTTGAATTAATGGGCTTAACAGAATTTGTGGCTACAACATGGGGGAAAATATTCCTCTCCCACCAACTACCAAACTTTATAAATGTATTCTAGGAAGATGCTTAAACAAAAGGGGCCTAATGGAAGAAGGAATGGCTTTGAAGTGGAGTAGGACAGTAGTGGGGAGTGGAAGGAGAATATGTTCAAAGTACATCATGCACCTGCACAAAAATGGCCTTTTGGAACCCTGTGTAAGAAAAGAAACAGAAAATAGAGTTTTTCTATTCCTAGACAAAGTCAAAGTCTCATGTGCCTGGTTGTTAAACATGCGCTACCTCATGAATTGCTAGTGACATGGATCTGCCCATGTGCTGCTTTCTGTACCCTCTCCCCCTCTGTATTAGTCAGGGTTTCTATTCCTGCACAAACATCATGACCAAGAAGCAAGTTGGGGAGGAAAGGGTTTATTTGGTTTACACTTCCACATTGCTGTTGATCACCAAGGAAGTCAGGACTGGAACTCAAGCAGGTCAGGAAGCAGGAGCTGATGCAGAGGCCATGGAGGGATGTTAACTTTCTGGCTTGCTTCCCCTGGC
>NW_018392212.1:8309-10107 GCF_900095145.1 Mus pahari | reverse complement strand
CTCTCCCCCTTGATCACTAATTGAGAAAATGCTCCACAGCTGGATCTCATGGGGGCATTTGCCCAACTAAAACTCCTTTCTCTGTGATAACTCCAGCTGTGTCAAGTTGACACAAAACTACCCAGTACACCCTCTGTGAGGGGGATGTTAATGGGTATAGTTTTTTGAGGGTCTCATGTGTGTAATTACAGTTTCTCTCATTTTAAGATAGTAGTGGTCACTTCATGTGCTAACAGCAGTTTTCTGAAATAAATGTGGAGCTTTCTACCATGTTATTGTATGTCCAGAATACTTCCACCAGATGTTGCTCTCCACTTAAACTTTCCAGCTTCTAGAAATGTAAGAAACAAACCTCAATTCTTTAAACATATCAGTGTGAAACAGACTGAAATGGACATCAAGGCAAAGAAACCTTGGATAACTCTGTCAATTGGTAATAGTGTGGCAAGTTGACAAATCCCAGGATGACCTTTGATTGTATCACTTTTCTATGACTTGTTTTCACTTGTGTTGTTCAGTGTGGAAAAAAATATAGGCCACAGGGTTGACCTTATACTACTCAAAATGAACAGGTTTCATGGTTTCCATGGAGATGACTGCAGTGAGACCCGCATGGATCTTGTGCATGGCTGTGTCTAGGGAGTTGTGTGTGTGTGTGTTTGACCAGTTCCACTCCACTTTCAGGAAAGTACACCGACAGAGTAGTTGAGGTCAGAGAAAAAGCCAAAGGGCATGTTTCTGTGTTCAAAACAGCCAAATCTATTCTGATTTGAAAAAGAAGAACAGACAGAATACAAAAATCCAGGAAAAAGACAGAGGGCTGAAAAGTTAAGTAAACTCTGTACTGAACTTGAAAAGATAAGCAAGAGGGGAGTCATGGCCTGAAGAAAAGGGCAGGCAGCTCAAATTTCTAAGTGCACACCAAGTGAGCATTCACCATATTAAATTCTCTAAGAAAATCTGATGTTCATCAGAGGGAGGTAAATTTAATTCCTTGATCAAGAAATGTATTGTGATGATGAATCTTGATTGACAGATCAATAGAACTTAGAATTATATAGGAGCTGAACCTCTGGAAGTGTGTGAGAGGCAGTTTCTTCTTTGGCTTAATTAAAGTGAGATGATTCACTGTAAATGTAGAGATCATCTCTCATCTGACCTTTCCTGTGCCAATATTCCCTTTCACTCTACCGACTTATTTTTATTTACCCTTACATTTCCTCTCATGATGCAGGCTGGGTGTCCTGTTGAATATTAAAAGATGTCATGAAAGAAGTGGAGAGATGGCTCAGCAGTTAACATATATACATTTTTCAGAGGATCCGAGTTTGGTTTCCAGCATGCAGACTGGACAGTACACAACCAACTTTAACTCCAGCTCCAGCAGATCTTGACACTCACTTATGGCCTTTTCAGGCATTTGAGCTCATGTGTATAACCTCCCCCAAATACATATAATAAAAAATGAAATAATATTAAAGTAGAAATCATAAAAAAAAACCCTTGGCTTCTTGAGATGTTAGGGCAAAGAGTAATACATCTTCCATTGATAAGCATCATATCAAAAGTACATGTAATGTTGCTAGTATGTTGAGTACTTTTTGTCAGAAATATATGTTTACATTTTGTTACTTTTTTATTTGGAGATAATATTCTTTTTGCATTAATATACTGTGGTGGTTTGAAGAAGAATGGTCTCCATCCACTCATATATTTGAATACTTAGTCACTGTGGAGTAAATCTCTTTGATAGGATTGAAAGGATTAGGAGGTGTGGCATTGTTAGAGGAACTGTGTC
>NW_018392212.1:4983-8282 GCF_900095145.1 Mus pahari | reverse complement strand
CAATAGAGGTTAGCAAGAAACTGCATGGTATGAGTGAGGGTGAATTACAGAGAAATAGGAATAACAACAACAACAACAACAACAACAGGGGAGCGTGCCTAGGCTTTCAGCAATATTTTATTTTTATTTTAAATGGTGTCTATGCAGTGTGTCTGTGTGTGGATGTAATGTCTGTGTGTGCAGTGCTGGAGGGTCCAAGAGAGGGGATCAGATCCCTAGGAATCAGAGTTACAAGCAATTGTGAGCTGCCCAACATGGGTGCTGGGAACTGAACTCTGGTCCTCTGCAAATGCAGTACTGTCCCTTAACCACTGAGCCGTCTCTCTAACCCCATGCTCAGGGTTTTGGTCAGTATCTGAAAGTAAAAGAGGGAAAGAAGAAGAGGTTACTCTTTTCAAAGTGGGCAGGTTTAACCATGCTGTGTTGAGGGAAGCTCCCTAAAGAGCCCTCCTGAGAAGCGGTCTTACTAAGAAAATAAGTGTTCTCCAGCCTTTTAGTACAGCTTGAGGTAGCTCAGTCTTCCCAGGGTGTGGTAGCCTGGCCTGGTAACTGACATCTCAGCTGGATTAATTATGAAAAGATGCGCTAATGATATGCAATATTCTAATATTTGGAGCAGTTCACAATATCCTGTCTTCTCCAGCTCCAGAGACCTAAGGAGGGGCAGTTTGGTGTTTCCTCTCTAGTGTTATGGATTGGGCTTTTAAATGTCAAAAACCCATGCCAAGTGACAGAGACCCCTGTTTGACAAGAGGCTGTGCCAACCTTCAGAAGTCCAGGTAGATTGCCTGCCTTTAGACCTGCATCATTTTCTTGGTGAGTCCCCAAGACTATCGTCAATCAACCTCACTTTCTTATCACCATGTCCTAGGCCCCAACTTGGATGGATACCCCATAATCAACCCAATGTCATGATGGTCACCATAAGTACAAGTAGGATGCTCACCGTTGGACCTCCCCCAATATCTAGGTGCTCTTCCGTATTTCAATACATTCACCACTCACAGTCCCCAACTTGGATGGAGATGCACGTTCAACCAAAGGCCACAGTGGCCAGAAGATTACAGAGGAAACAGAAACCAAGGAACAAAACACCCGCCCAACAAAGAACCCAAAATTCAGCACCTAGACATATAATAATCTAAAATCCATTTGTCTGGATGTCAGCATAAGAACATAATCAACAACAGACAGGTAATATGTCACTACCAGAGCCCAACTTTTCTACTACAGCAAGCCCTGAATATTCTAGCACAGCTGAAAGACAAGAAAATGACTTTAAAACCATCTTCATAAAGATGATAGAGGTCCTTAAAAAAGTGAATATATCCCTTAAAGGAAGGCAAGACAAAACAAACAGTTGAAAGAAATGAATAGACATGTTCAAGGTCTGAAAACAGAAATAGAAGCACTAAGAAAACTACAAACATGAGGACTTCTGTAAATGGAAAAATCTAGGTAAGTGAACAGGAACTATGGACACAAACATCACCAACAGAATACAAGAGACAGAAGACAGAATCTTAGGTATAGAGAACTCAATAAAAGAAATAGATATATTGGTTAAAGAAAAATGTTAAATTTAAAAAATTCTTGATACAAAACAGGAAATCTGGGACACTATAAAAAGACCAAATGAAAGAATCATAGGAATAAAAGAAGGAAAAGATTCTCAGCTCAATGGTTCAGAAAAATTTTCAAGATTAAATATTTTCTAATTTAAAGAAGGGGATGCTTAATTAGGATACAAAAAGCAGAAAGAATGACAACTATAGTAGAACAAAAGAGAAAGTCTCCCACATAATGAAAACAATAAATATAGAACAAAGAATATTAAAAGCTGCAAAGGGAAAAGCATAAGTAACATGAAAGCAGCCTTATCAAAATTACACCTGACTCCTCAATGGAGACTGAAAGCCAGAAAGGCTATAACAGACTGTGTGAGACCACAGATGCTAGCTCAGACTACTATATCCAGTAACACTTTGAATAATCTTAGATGGAGAAAACAAGATATTCCACAATAAAATGAAATTTAAACAATATCTATTTAGAAATCCATCTCTATAGAAGGAACTAGAAGGAAAACTCCAACCCTAGCAGCTTAATTAAACCCATGAAATCACAAGATACAAATAATCTCATACCAGCAAAACCAAAGAGTAACACACACACACACACACACACACACACACCACACACACAAACCACCACCACCACCACCACCACCACCACCACCACCACCACCACCCACAACAACTAAATAACAGGAATTAATAATCATTTGTTACTGATGTCTTCTAATATCAATGGACTCAATCCTCCAGCAAAAAGACAGATTAAAAGAAAGGATGCTACAATGGGAACCAAACTCTTTTTTCATTTAATTAGATATTTTCTTTATTTACATTTCATATGCTATCCCCAAAAGGTGCTGAGAAGAAGGTATATCCTTTTGTTTTAGGATAAAATGTTCTGTAGATATCTGTTAAATCCATTTGTTTTATTACTTCTGTTAGTGTCCATGTGTCTCTGTTTAGTTTCTGTTTCCAGGATCTGTCCATTGATGAGAGTGTGGTGTTGAAGTCGCCCCCCTATCATTTTGTGAGGTACAGGGTGTGCTTTGAGGTTTACTATAGTTTCTTTAATGAATGTGGCTGCCCTTGCATTTGGAGTATAGATATTCAGAATTGAGAGTTCATCCTGGTAGATTTNCCCTTTGATGAGTATGAAGTGCACCTCCATATCTTTTTGATAACTTTTGGCTGGAAGTTGATTTTATTCGATATTAGAATGGCTACTCCAGCTTGTTTCTTTGGGCTATTTGCTTGGAAAATTGTTTTCCAGCCTTTTACTCTGAGGTAGTGTCTTTCATTTTCCCTGAGGTGGGTTTCCTGTAAGCAGCAAAATGTTGGGTCCTATTTATGTAGCCAGTCTGTTAGTCTATGTCTTTTTATTGGGGAATTGAGTCCATTAATATGAAGAGATATAAAGGAAAAGTAATTGTTGCTTCCTTTTTTTTTTGTTGTTAGAGTTGTGATTCTGTTCTTGCAGCTGTCTTCTTTTAGGTTTGTTGAAGGATTATTTTCTTGCTTTTCCTAGGGCATAATTTCTGTCCTTGTGTTGGTGTTTTCCCTTTATTATCCTTTTAAAGGCTGGATTCCTGGAAAGATATTGTGTGAATTTGGTTTTGTCATGGAATACTTTGTTTTCTCCATCTATGGTAATTGAGTTTTGCTGGGTATAGTAGCCTGGGCTGGCATTTGTGTTCTCTTAGGGTCTGCATAACATCTGTCCAG
>NW_018392212.1:0-4528 GCF_900095145.1 Mus pahari | reverse complement strand
CTGTAATTCTTTAAGGGATTTTTGTGTTTTCTCTTTAAGGATTTCTACCTCTTTAGCATTGTTTTCCTGTAATTCTTTAAGGACTTCTACCTGTTTAGCAGTGTTCGGTATTTCTTTACTGAGTTATTAATGTCCTTCTTAAAATCCTCTACCACCATCATGAGATATGATTTTAGATCCGAATCTTGCTTTTCGGGTGTGTTGGGGTATCCAGGACTCACTGTGGTGGGTTTACTGGGTTCTGATTATGCCCAGTGGCCTTGGTTTTTGTTAGTAAGATTCTTTCATTTGCTTTTCACCATCTGGTAATCTCTGCTGTTAGATGTTCTAGCTATCTCTGGCTGGAGCTTGTTCCTCCTGTGATTCTTTAGCCTGTGTCACCACTCCTGAGAGTCCAACTCTCTCCTGAGTTCCAGTCGTCAGAGCACTCTCTACAGCAAGCTCTCCTCTTGCAGGAAAGGTGCCCAGAACTCTGGAGCTCAGATCCACCTCCTGAGTCCTGGGGTCAGAGCCCTCCCTGGAACTTTCTGGAGATTCCCCCTTCTACTGCAGCTTCATATTGTCATTCATTCTCCTGGCCCTCTGGGCTCCTCTCCTGTCTCCTCCCCACATACCTGGACCTGCTCCTCTTTTCCCCTCTCCTCATCTCTCCAACCCGGATCCCTAACACCCTCTGCCTCCTGTGATTATTTTGTTCTCCCTTTTATGTGTGATTGAAGCATCCTCATTTTGGCCTTCCTATCATTAATCTTGTTATGCTCTGCAGTTGTATCATGGGTATTCTGTAGTTTTTGACTAACATCCACGTATCAATGAGTACATATAATACATGTCCTTTTGGGTCTGGGTTACCTCACTCGGTATATTTTCTAGTTGCGTCTATTTGCCTGTAAAATTCATGATTTCCTTGTTTTTAATAACTGAATAGTAGTCCTTTGTGTAAATGAACCGTTTTCTCTATCCATTCTTCAGTTGAGGGACATCTGGAGTTTTTTTCCTAGCTTCTGGCTATGAATAAGGCTGCTATGAATATAGTGGAGTGTGTGTCCTTGTGGTATGGTGGAGGATCTTTTGTGTATATTCCCAGGAGTGGTATAGCTGGGTCTTCTGGTAGACCTGTTCTAATTTTGTGAGGAAGTGCCAGATTAATTTCCAGAGTGGTTGTACCAGTTTGCTAGCTCATCAGCAATGAAGGAATATTCTTCCTTTTCCACATTTTTACATGTCCTTACATTCCAGCATGTGCTTGAGTTTTTGATCTTAGCCATTCTGATTGGTATAAGGTAGAATCTCATGGTCGTTTTAATTAGTATTTCCCTGATAACTAAGGATGTTGACCATTTTTTAAGTCCTTTTCGGCTATTTGAGATTCTTCTGTGGAGATTTATCTGTTTATCTTTGTACCCCGGTTTTAAATTGGGTTATTTGGTGTTAAGATCTTCATATATTTTGGGTATTAACCCTCTGTCAGATGTAGGTTTAGTGAATATCTTTTTCTAATCTGTAGATTGTCATTTTATAAAGGCCAATACAACAAACCAACAGGCAACATCAAATTAAATGAAGAGAAACTTGAAGCAATCCCACTAAAATCAGGGACAAGACAAGGATGTCCACTCTCTCCTTATCTATTCAGCATAGTTCTCAAAGTTATAGCTAGAGCAATTAGACAAAAATGGACATCAATGGGATACAAATCGAACAAGAAGAACTCAAGATTTCACTATTTGCAGGTGATAGTATAAGTAATTAACTCCAAAAATTCTACCAGAGAACTCCTACAGCTGCTAAACAACATCAGCCAAGTGGCTGGATATAAAATTTACTCAAACAAATCAGTAGTCTTCCTTTATACAAATGATAAATTAACTGAAAAAGAAATTAGGGAAAAACAGCCTTTACAGTAGCCATAAATAATATAAAATATCTTGGTGTAACTCTAACCAAGCAAGTGAATGATCTGTATGAGAAGAGCTTCAAATCCCCGGAAAAATAAATGAAAGAATACCTTGGAAAGTGGATAGATCTCCCATGCTCATGAATCCGTACTATTAACATAGTTGAAATGGCCATCTTACCAAAAGCAATCTACAGATTCAATGAAATGCTCATCAAAATGTCAACACAATTCTTCACAAACATGGAAAGAAAAATTCTCAACTTCATAAAGAAAAACAAAAAAACCTAGGATAGCAAAACCAGTTCTCAACAATAAAAGAATTTATGGGGAAGTCACCATCTCTGACTTCAAGCTGTACTACAGAGCAATAGTGATTAAAACCCCCATGGTATTGGTACAGTTACAGACAGGTGTATCAGTCGAATAGAATTGAAGACCCAGAAATAAACCCACATACCTATGCACACTTGTTATTTGACAAAGAAGCCAAAACCATACAGTGGAAAAAAGAAAGAAAGCATCTTCAACAAATGGTGCTGGTCTAACTGGTGGTCTACTTATAGAAGAATGGAAATTGATCCATATTTATAATTTTATACAAAGTTCAAGTTTAAATGGATCAAGGACCTCAACATAATACCAGTTACACTGAATCTAATAGAAGAGTAAGTGGGAAATAGACTTGAATGTATCTGCACAGGGGAATTTCCTGAACAGAACACCAAAGGCTCAGGCTCTAAGATCAGAACTGACAATTGACCACATCAAACTGAAAAGCTTCTGTAAGGCAAATGACTTCAATATATTCTTAAGAACAGCATTGTTAGTTTATCTGGTGACTTTCTGAAGAAGTAGCAAACTATTTCAAAGAGAGACTACCATTTTACATTCTCACAAACAGTGAGAGCTTTTTTAGTAATTTTTTTGTGAATATGATATAATCACAGCACTTTCTTCCTTCCCTTTCATCCCCCAAACCCTCCCATGCACCTCTTGGTCTCTTGATTGTTTAATTTCCTTTTACATATGTACTTCCACTTTTTATTATAACCATGGGAATGGGTGAGAAAGGGTATCTTTTTCATTGTCTTTAATTTTCATTTCCTTAATGGTAAATAACTTTCAATATCTTTCCATATGATTATTGGTCATCTGTGTATCTTCTTTGCAGAATTATGTATGAATTCTGCCTTAGTCAGTGTTCTATTGCTGAGAAGAGACACCATGACTATAACAACTGGAAAGCATTTAATTGGGGCTCTTAAAAATAGTTTCAGGGGTTTAGTCCCTTATCATGACATGAAGCATGGTGGCATATAGCCAGACCTGGTGCTAGAGAAGGTGAGAATTCTACATTCAGATCTTCAGGCAGCAGGTAGAAAAAGAGCCACTGGGCTTGACATGGACTTCTGAAACCTCAAAGCTCACCCTTGTGATACACTTCTTACAACAAGGCCCCACCTAATCAACACAGCTACTCATCCTAATAGTGTCACTCGCTGGTGACTGAACATTTAAATACATGAGCCTATAGAAACCATTCTTATTCAAACCATCACAAATTCCTTTACCTTTAGCTTTTGTTTGTCTTACTAAATAGCCCTGGCTGGACTTGGACTCACTAGGTAACTTAGATTCATCTGGAACCCACAATACATTTCTAATTACTAAAATAACAGGTGTGTCTTGTGGAATTTTAAGTTTAAAAAAACTCATTATTTTATATCTGTGATTAATTTGGACTTAATATGTTTGGCCTCTTGAAATCAATATCAAAAATATAATCCCCATCATGATACTATCAAGCGATAGTCTTGTCTGACCTTCTCCTTTACTCCCTTTCCCTCACTCCATCTTTTTGTCTCAGCTTCTAAGTGAAATCCTGTACTCTGCCTGAAATCTCACTGGACATCAACAAAACAAAGTGCTTAATTTAAAAATGGGGTACATATCTAAACAGAGAATTCTCAAAAGAGAAAACCCAAACAACTATGAAGCATTTACAATGTCCAACATCCTTAGTTATTAGGGAAATGCAAATAAAAATACTCTGAGATTCCATCTTACATCAGTCAGAATGGCTAAGATAAAAAACACAAGTGACTGAGGCTGAGTGCTCCGGAGGACTCTCCACACCACAGATTGTCAGGATCACAGACCTTGGGATCACAGGTGAGTGGAACACAATCAACTCCAGAGAATCCAGCAGGGGCTTGTGCCAGCAGGAACAGGGGCAAAGGAACACTGCCCACCCAGAGGCGGGGTTGCGGTCCGGTTAGGGCCACTCCCACCATCTCTCTTCTGAACCCCAGTGGAAGCAGCTGAGAGCTCCGGAGGACTCTCCACACCACAGATCCCCTGGATGACCAGGATCATGGGAAGACAGCTGAACTCTCAGGAGGACTCTCCACACCACAGGTCTTTGAGATCACTTGTCCTCTGGATCACATGTCCTCTGGATCATGCAGGGAGAGTCAGCTTACAGGGAGGGCTCTGACCCCAGGACTCAGAAGGAGGATCTGAGCTCCAGATTTCTGGACATCTGCCTTGCAAGAGGAGAGCTTGCCTGCAGAGAGTGCTCTGACCAAGGGGACACAGGGGAGAGTTGGGTTCCCAGGAGTGCTGACA
>NW_018392211.1:0-11444 GCF_900095145.1 Mus pahari | reverse complement strand
AGACAGACAGACAGACAGAGACAGACAGACAGACAGACAGACAGACAGACAGAGAGAGCCTTGCCAGTGTGATTCCCAATAAGATCTTCCTACCCACAGACTTAGTTTAAAGCCGTCACTGCTTCTTAGCTTACATTTGGTTCTGAAACCTGGGAAAGAACACTGGGCACTTTTCACAGGGTCCTATCCACCCTAACTTAAGTGTCACATTTGAGCCTCCTGGGTGTTTCTGCTGGATTCTGCTGGCTCCAGTTACCCACCACATTCAACATCAAATTTTAGAGTTGGACACTCCTGCTTGTTCCCTTCTACTGTGCAGGCTAGATTCAAGTCAACTTGAAACAAAGTGTGGTCATCTGACAGGAAGGAATCTTAGTTGACATTAGGACCTGGGTCTCAGTCTGCAGAGCATTTTCTTGGTGATTGATGGAGTGTGCCCAGCCAATCGTGCATGGTGGCATCCCTTGACTAATGAGCCTGGGTCCTGTAAGGAAGGAGGCAGAGGAAGCCATGTGAAGTAAGCCAGTAAGCAGCTCCTCTCCCTGGTCCTCCATGGGCTCCTGCCTCCAGGATTCTGCCTTGTTTGGCTTCCTCCCTGATTTCCTTCAGTGATGAACATTGTTGTGGAAGTATCAGCATCATCAACCCTTTCCTTCCCAACTTGCTTATTGGTCATGGTGTTTCATCACAGAAATAGAAAAATTAATTAATACCTCCTCCTACCTTATATGTCTGTCTGTCTACTCATACTTCTTCAATTTAGTAGCTGTATCCTCTCTGTTTGTCACCCTCATTGGATCATTACAGCCTGTTTTCTCTTCGTCTTTCTGGACTCCTGGAGCTTATTAAACCAAAGTACAGTGGGTGCCTCAGCTTTGATATACAGGACACATCCCATCCCTGGGCACTAACCAAGTCTTTGACTTTCCCTATGAATCATCCCAAGCATGTCTACAGTGTAGCCTGAACTTGTCTTTGGCTCCCCGCCCTGAGTCTGTACACTCTTTTAGAAAGATCCATGTGTTGTTTCCTTCACTCTCACGGAGACAGTTCTGACCAAGCCAGTTCAGTCAGTCTACTGGTACTCCAGGGCAGGGGTGAGGTGTTTTAAAAAGAAAAAAAGACAATTAGACAACATTGTAGCATGACCCCAGCCACTTCTTAGGCTGAGGTAGGTTTATTTTTTTCCCAATCTGCAATTACATGTAAGCAAATAGTCAAGGAACAAGCAAAGCAATGCACAAGGTCGGTCTGGTGATCACTGTTTCTAAGGGCTTATCAGGGTGACCAAGATATCTGGGCATATTTCCCTGTCCTAGCCCAAACTCATATTCTTGCCTGAATCCTACTTCCTTGTTCTAGACTAAAAGCAGGTTCCTGCCTGACCTTGCTTCCCTGTTCTTAGCTTAAAAATTAGATTCCTGCCTGGGCTTACTTCCTTGTCCTGGTTCCATGTTATATTCCTGCCAGAAACCTATTTCCTTGTCCTTGGCCCAATGTCAGATTCCTGCCAAGGGTCCCCAAAAGTTCTCCACACTCTCGAGCCTCAGTTTCCCCTCCTGCCTTTTCTCTGCTCCAGGATGACATGAAGGTCACATTTAGTGACACACACATCCGAAGTAGAAAATGCAGAAAGCCACCCTCTTCTGGTTTCCCCTTCTGTACAGCACATGGTGGACGCCTGCTGCTCATTCCTGGGACTGACATGCCTTGTGTCTAGGGAGCTCCACAGCTGTTAAAACATGTCCTACTTGCTCATCCCTGTGGGCTCTGGGCTTTTAACACTATGATGGCTGGTTACATATCAATGTAATGATGGAGAGTACCAGTCAGTAGGACCTGGCACTGGGATGCAGAAAAATGAGTTTGTACTTTAAGGATGAGGATAAACCTTACCAATTTCATCCCTGGTCTATCCTCATCCTTCTCAGGTCAGAGATGGAATAAACATGACCTGGCTGACTAAATACAGAGAGAATTGTGTGAGCCAGGTGTCCCTTTCTTCCTGCTATTCTTGCCAGCATCCCTAGACAGTCTATCTGAGTCCCAGCAGCCTCAGTCTTTTCCCTGGGAAACAGTTGGGTTTGCTATGACAATCCTATATTTATTTCTTCATTTGTGTTCTGGTTGTTGCAAGTCGATTGGCCCAAGTGCAAGGCCAAGTGCTCCATGTTCAAATTACATCTGTGCAAAACTAGTAGACCCTGAACATCCTTACCCATCAACATATTTGTACATTTTCAACATATGTATTACAAGTTTATATCATACATATATGTGTGTCTGAGTATATACACACTTATATACACATATTCGCATAAGTATATGTGTGTGTCTGTCTATATATAAACACATAACTAAACAACACACACACAAAGACACACACACAAACACATACATGTCCCATGTCACAACACCATTCACAAACTTCACATCCAGCAGCTGGGTCTTCTGTCTGCTGCGTAGCCCTTTCATATCCTTAAAGCTCAGAGAACCTCCCCTGAAGACTCACATTTCATTCCTGCTTGGGAAGAATTTCCAGTGTCTCATTTCAAGCCCTGTTAGTCACTGCTGTGCAGACTTCATAACCATTGATGAGTCACCACACCCCCAGCTCCCCATAGCTCCACACAAACATTAGAACACCCTTTATATTCATGAATTCTCCTGTTCTGAATATCACATGTCTGTAACTCACAGGACACAGGCCCTACTGTGTTTGGCTTCTTTCCCTGTGAGCATATTGGCAGGCTCACACACAGGACAGCAGGAAATGGTGCCTCTCTCATTTGTCTAATGCAGGAATAGTGTGTGGCCTGAGCAAGCTCTGCTCTTCCATGCATCTGTTGGGACTTGAGTCACAAGCCCTTTGCCAACTATGAGAAGAACGGTGGACGCTGGCTTCAGTGCCTGCCATGTCCTCACTTCCTGTTCCTCTGAGTACCTGCCTACAGTGTGATTGCTGTATCAACCTCTCCAAAGATGCTGCACCATTCTCCATTCCCACTGATGCACAGGAAGGCTTGGAATTCTACCCCTGCCACCACACATCCCCTAGAGAAAAAAGTTCTAGTCCTATGCCTGCATTTTAAATTACTTTCTGAGATGTAGCTGGAGGGGTTGTGATAGCGTGAGGGTGGAACTGGCAGCTAGGATGTTCATGGTTATTATAACTATAGTCAACACTATTACTTCTTATCCTAGAGTGCTGAATGCTAATCTTTCTTGGGTAAACCTGAGACCTTGTCAGTGATCTCTGTCAGGAAGTTGGGTTAAAACCTCAAGGTGACTGTATGTCAGAGTTTCATTAGATCCAGTGGCAAGGACAAATTGCTTCTCTGTGCCTCAGTTATCTTATCCATAAAGGGACTTATAATAGCATGTAGGTCAGAGAATCATCACAGGAGTCAGAGAGTATGAGTGACAATCTCTATGTCCCTTATGTCACCGGAGTGAATAAGTACCAAATGAAAGGTCTGTGAACACTGTCACATCCAATGCAGTTACATATTTATTGATTCTTTACTCCTGACATTTCCATTTGGGTGATGAAGGTGGAGGTGTCCATCTGTCCTGAGAGTTTGGTCACCTAGAGACTTAGGGTCCTGAGTAGGAGTGCTAGGGGCAGAGGAGCTGCTCTGACTCACAGGTCCCATGCAGCTACAAGGGGTGATGGCTCCACCTGTGCCAGATCTGGGTGGGGCCAGAGACTCTGCAGGGGCTGTGGATAGATAGCTCTGCACAGGAAGGCAAGAGGAAGGCAGANCTGGGCACCAAGCATTTCAGATGCTGCAGATAGACCGAGAGCAACAGGTTCCCTTCTTAGTCCTTATGGGTTGTCCTGTAAACATGCATAGTGCCATCCTGACTGAAAGGCTGAAGGCAGACATAAGCAGAGCCTAAGTGAGGAGAGAGCCTCACTGCCGGGCCCAGGCTTTTGGGTTGAGGGAGATACAGGGAGAGAGCGGGGACAGGGAATAACACAAATTTCAGGTGAGGAACCTGAGCTAGTGCTGCCAAGATGACGGGGAGTCTGACACTGACCAGACATAGGCTTGTTTCTCTGCATGAGGGAGTCACAGAGTTAGTCAGGGTCACTGTCCAGTCAGGCATGCCTCAAAATGTGCAGACAGACCTACATACAGGCTCAATTCCCAGCTCTTGGGAAGGGGCCCTTTCCCCATTTGAGAAGTTCTGGTCTCACTTGGGGTTTATTACTTTGGCCATAAAGAGGACAACATGAGTATTTATGTCAGAGATAATCATCAGGAATGGCCTGTTGAAACACATGGTCATAGAATACATTTTTCCACAACGTAGCTGAATTTTGACTCCTGTGGCAGCAGCTGCCTCTGTGCCTGTCTCAGCCACATCCAGCACAGCCTTGTGGACCACCTGTGGGGAGAGAGACACATCACTCAGTGGAGACCAGGGAGGGCAGGAGAGGGGCCTGGAGCAAGCAGTGAGTGCTGGCCCTGTCTGCTCCTGATTTCTTTTTTTTTTTTTTTTTTTTTTTTTGTTATTGTTGTTGTTGTTGTTCCTTCCCTGAGCTCTAACACTGGATTCCAAAGTCTCTGCTCAGGCTGTGAGATGAGGCAGGCCCTGGTCTGCTCAGTGTCTGAAACAGTGATGCCCTCCAACCGCTACAACAGGAGGCCAGGAGCAGGCAATGCCAGTGCTTTTTATTATGTTTCTTATGTTTAGTGTTGCTATTCTATGTGCTAGAGAAAAAGTCCTGGCTGAGGCAGTGAAGTTGAGGCTTGGGGATGCTTTGTGCTTGCAATGGATTTTGGGTGGCATCTGCTGTGCTACACAGGTTGGTACCCATGTGATCTAACACCAAGCATAATGTGCCAATCCCACATGCCCACATGCCCTTAAACCATCCACATTCACAACCAAGCTGAACCATCCCATGTCTCTTGTCTTACCTGAGAGACTCGCAGGTCCGTGGTTCCTGTAATTGCAGACAGGTCAGCCTGTGTGGAGAAGACTTCCCTGATGCCCAGCACAGTAAGGACATCCTCCAGGCTGTAGTCGTTAGAGATGAAGAACTTGGGCAGGTGGAGCTCACTTATCCTACTGAGAATGAAAGAGAACCAAAGAGTCCATGAAACCTGTGGCTCCTACAGTCCACTGCATAGCTGGGTCTCCTCTCCACAGTCCACCCTCTCCCTAGAGTGAAACCCTCTTATCCATGCCTAGATGACTTGACTTTGTGTTTCCTAATGCATTAATTATCCTTCAGTGCCTGAGAGTGTGAACAGTAGACAGGCATCCTGACTTGGTCCTAGCTGTTCTTTGACTGAGAGAGCTTTCCTCCTAGATCCACAAATGCAGTCCTTCCCTGNCATGNGGCCCTCTGACATCACCTAAGGAGCCTTCAGTTTAACATAGGACAATGCACCAGACTCCAGCTGTGCTTACCTCTGACACTCCCCCTCTCACCTCACCACTTCTCACCAGTGAGGAATGAAATAAAGATTCACTGTATTAGCATTCCCATACTTTCCCTTCCTCCATTACAACAAAGCCCAGAGGATAAGAAAGTTTTTGGACTTCAATCTCTGATAGATTGTGAGGGTCCACGATCAGCTTGGCATGCAGTAGGTCTTCAAGTCACCACTCCATGAATGTTGAGAGAATGATGGATGAGGGCATGAGAGGACTCCATGGGGCACAGCTGAGTCTCAGAGCTCATCTCCTGTCAACCACCATCCCTCTGGCTTACAACTCTTGAGTCATTCATGACTCCATACAATTTACANTCTGTTAGAGAGGGAGGAAACCTCAGCTCCCTGTGTGAGCTGGTCTCCTATTGTGAAGAACAAAAACCACAGTAAAATCAGGCCTGAAACACCTGAGACAGTGGAGGGGACTCAATTCAACTCCACCTGTCCCCTGCTGACACTTTAACCATTACACTGGCTNTAAGTGGGACTCTGAGGTCCTGGGATACTAGATATCAGAACAACAGCACTATGGGGATCCTTGNCAGTTCTGGGTCCTNTGGGTATCACCTGGGCCTCAGAGAGTCCTTCCACTTCCTCAGGGTCTCTGGTTGCAAGCTGGCTTCCACCTGCTGCATCCTGCCCTGGTCAGGGAGGATGAACAGGGCACTGGCATTTCCTGTGTACTTCAGCTCCACCATAGAGCAGGATAGCTCATCATCCCGGAAGTAGGGTGTGGTCAGTTCCTCTATTTTCATCATGGGTACCTTCACAGACCTTTTGTCATCCAAGTAAAACTCGGAATTAAATGTGTCCCGGGGGTCAAAGGGCATCTTCCATTTGCCTACATGTAAAGCAAATCATCAGATTGTAAAAGTAGCACAGAGACCACACCTCCACCCCATATCTCAGCAACTGCTGAGTTATGACAGCTGTCAATATACCTTCAACAGCTCAGTGTCACTTAGTAGTTCGATAATGATTAGAAAACCCTTTGGACATACAGAACTATGAATGAGAATGGATCCACAGGCTTGGTTTGCAAAGAACAACCTCTAACCCTCAGCCTGGAGAATTGAGCTCCTGAGAACCAAGTGTGTAAGTAAGAGATGAGAGTACAAATGGTGAGCCTGGAGCCTGGAGGGAGATTGGGATCCTGTTGTCCTCAGGGGGAAGCATGTCTAGAAGGGATTGGGAGAAAAGAGAAGAGTTGAGTCCACCCTCTCTGAGGTCTGTTAACTGTGCTCCTGGGTGGGAACCACTTTATTGGCAGGCCAGACTGAGAGTAAAGTGTGGGCTTAGAGTGAAGCCCCAGGGTCATGTAACCCAGACTCGGTTTACCAGGAATCCACTGATAGTGTGCTGAGTAAGACATGTGTAATGTGTATGTTCCAGGAATTATAACTATATCTAAAAAATTGTAAAGAGGTAAGGCCTATGTGCAATAAAAATTACACACCCATTCCTGCAAGGCTTCCCAAACCTACTTTAAAATGGGCAGCATAAAGGACACAGGTTACCCTGCCAAGATCCTCTCCCTGAATTCTCCAGGCAGAGACCATGCTCACCTTTAAAGTAGATGTAATTCACCAGCACCATCAATGTCCTCTCATCCAGGTCTGAGACCAGCTCCTTGATCTTCCCCTGGGTCTGTTTCCTCACATAGTCATTGATGAGCTTTGTGGCCTCACGAGGATGCTGGAAGTCAGCTGTGAAGGCCTCAGCCTGGTACAGAGCCCTTGCCTTCTCCTTGAACTCTGCCAGGATCTGCAGGTGCTTTTCAACAAACAGGGCACTGCCTGTGCTGATCTGTACCTGGTCCCTTGGCTGACTGAGAAGGTATAGCAGGTACCTAAAGCCCTGGTGGATGTCTTCCTCAGAGGTCTCTGTGAGATTGAACTTCAGACCTTCTAGAATTTCCTTCAGGGTATTTCTCTTTGCTCCCAGGGACAGGAGGGCCAAGGCAGTGGAGATGCTGAATGGGGAGAAGACAATATTTTCATCTGGATTCTTCAAAACCAGCTCCTTGTAGAGGCTGAAGGCAAAGTCAGTGTTGCTGGAGGACAGTGTTAAACTGTCCATTGGTGTGACATTTTCTTGGACTTCCTGGACTGTAGTGTCCCTTCCCAAGGTGACATCTGGGCAGCCAAGGACAGCAGGGGAGGTACCAGCCATTACTGTCTTCTCCTGTGTGAAGGAAAAGATCCATTAACTCTATGAGAGTTAGTGTCGTCCTGACCATCTCCTAGTTCTCTTATGTGGCCTGTTTTATACTTGGTTGCCTCTGTAACCTTCATAGGAGATGCTCTGGCCTCTCTAATGGCAGTAGCATGTGCCCTGCTTCCTTTACCAATGGAGGACCTGCTGTTACTGTAGCCACTTTCCTAACAGAAAAATATTATCCAGGGAAATGAAGAGATTGCCAGGGTCACCATGAATTGAAGAGAAGAATGTGGGACTGAGCACCAACCTGCATTATCTTAATGTCTCCTCTCCGTTTCTTAGATTGGGATAAGGACTCACTGGGAGGCAGGAACCAGCTTACTTTGCAACTGTGTGCCAACACCTCATCACCTCCCTTTAGTCCTGACTCAGTGAAAGATCTTGGGCCAGTTAGGTAGGAGAGGACCCACCCCACCTCCAGGCAATCTGTCTTAGAAATCTCATGGCTGTGAGGTGGATCTAGAGTATTTTTCTTGGAGTGCGAATGTCAATTGATAAGAAGTACTGAAGCTATCTGGCTCATTGTCAGAGCCTTAGGTCCTCTGAGAACAGGTATCAATTAGAAGGAGCAATAGTAGAAGGTCCTTTCACTCCTGCCAAGGTACCACCTTGTTGTTTTTACCTAGGTCAAAAGGTTTTCTGATGGGAAGAACACTGAGTGGAGCCTGAATCTCTCATTCCTGGCACATATTTTATGCTGGCTGTGAGAATATCTGTGTGGTAGCAAGCAGATGAGTAAACTTCTCTGGCCAACCTGTCAGAGATCCAGGTTACATAATTAGTAATAATATATGTATTATATTCTATCTTCAACATAGGAGTAGATGTGACAAATGTCCAAAGGGCCATTTCCTCCATATACACCTGTCCTGGGAGCTACAGGCACCATGAAACCCTACAACTGATGGCTTGTGATCTGGCTAAAGACAGGGCTCCTTTTCAGCCTCTGTATATACTGTAGGAGAGCTCAGAGGAAATGCAGATTCCATAGTGGGAGGGGGAGGTAGAGGAGTGGAGAGAGGCAAGGACAATGGAAAAGGAGAAGAAGGAATGTGGAAGTGGAAGGGTGATGGGATGGAGAATGGGAGGCTGAGGGGATAGGATGAAGGAGCCAAGGGGAAGATGGTGGGGAGAAGAGACTGGGAGATTGGAGGAGAATGGAGAGCAGAGGAGGGAGAAGTTGGTGCTTTGCTTCATGTCCCCAGGTCAATGACATACCTGCAGAGGAGCCAGGAGCTTCAGCCACCTTCCACTGTTTGTCAGACTGAGGCAACCATTTCTTAGGAAAAGCCCCAGATAATACTTTATTTCAAGATTATTTCCACAGAACCCAGGCTGGTCTGTTGGTGGAGCTGTAAAATGCATCAGTAGCTGAGCAGGTGTCTAATCCTCCTGCCTAGGAGAGAGTGTGGCCCTGCTTTCCAATCCATGGAGCTTACAAGGGAAGTGGGGTCCCTGAACCTAGTGCCTCTGCAGTCTGATTTGCACATGGCAATTGGTGCTGTCTCTGCAGAGGGACTCTGAAACAATCCTGTCCTGTCTTGGCTCCCACATCAGCACCTGAATTAGCAAAGTCTCAGTATGGACCTGTTGAGAGTCAGAAGAAACAGACTCCATTTGCTTTCCAGGAGCATAGCTCATGGCACTTCCATAGCCATGAAGACCCAGACAAGAGAAGAGAGTTTTATGCACTGCAGAAATGTCCCTGGAATCCAAATAATTGCCACAGAAAGAAAACCTCACACTCTCCAAACCAAAATCTTAGGTCATATCCAGTACCACACAGCCTGTGAAGCCTCCTTCTGTCCCCAGAGAGAAGGTATCAGGGCATTACCTGCAGAGCTGAGCCAGCTGCCAGCATCTGGGATAGCTCTCTCCTGGTGGTCAGGGTTGCTGCCTTCCTGNTCTGCTGTTCTCTCCACAGCCTGCTGAACTATTTATCCTCACCAAGGACTCCTCCCACTTCTTNGGAAATGCTGATGCAGACAAGATGTGCTCTGGGGTCTGATGGGAAACCAGACTGGTGATTTCTGGGAACAGGACTTACCAGATTTTTTCTTGCAGAACCATTCCCTGCTGGGAAAACCCCTAACTGTTCTAAATAACATACCAATAGGATGAATTGGTGTGGATTCTGTCTCTAATTGTTGAAAGGAGACTGTGGGACAGGGATGTGTAGTCANGGCAAAAAGACAGAGCACAAACCATGACCACATGTCCACAGNAGGGATAAAGCTAACATTTGTCCTGGGCTTTATAAATCACTTCAAAGAGAAAACCATTCTATGTCCATGCTGGCACATTTCCATAGGGGAGCTGACACATTAATAAACACATTCCTCAATGTTATCAGGCTTTAGCCTGCTTCTGTATAAGTGTCCTGTACTGCTAGATTGGGTACAGAAAACACAGAGACATGCTTTGCACTCTTTGGCTNTCTGACTTCTGAAGGGAAGCTGCCTGTGTCTGGCAGTGGAGGAAATCTGAAAGGAGTCTGTCTGCAGAGACTGACTGGCTGATGAGAATTTCCGTTGTGTAGAGAGATTGGAGCATTGCAGGTCCTTACAGAGGCTCATTATCACCTTATCTTGTGCTAAGTCCTTCCTCTATGGAACACCCATGTATTGCCTGGCTGTGTGTCAGAACTGACCCCTGTGACAATAGGATCTATTAACTTAGCAACCAGCTAGCTGCACCCCGAGAGCTAAGCATGGCAGAGGATGATGACTTGAGTCTAGAGAGAAGCTTCCCCCATGCTGATGCAGCTGCCTCTCTCAGGTATCCACCCATGCCTNTTAAGCTTGCCTTGATNTGTGGCTTTCTTTCTTTTGTAAAGCTAGGATTTTGTAGAAGTGATTCCTCATTGGAGCACTTTTCACAGGGTCCTATACACCCTAACTTAAGTGTCACATTTGAGCCTCTTGGATGTTTCTGCTGATTCTGCTGGCTCCCGTTACCCACCACATTCAACATCAAATTTTAGAATTTGTCGTGCCAGCTCTTTCCCTTCCACTGTGCAGGCTAGATTCACATCAACTTGAAACAATGTGTGGTCATCTGACAGGAAGGAATCTCAGTTGACATTTGGACCTTTGTCTCCATCTGCAGAGCATTTCCTAGTGTGATGGAGTTTGGCCAGTCCATTGTCCATGGTGGCATTCCTGGACTAATGAGTTTGAGTCCTCTAAGGAAGGAGGCAGAGGAAGCCATGTGAAGCAAGCCAGTAAGCAGCTCTCTGCATGGTCCTGCATGGGCTCCTGCCTCCAGGATATTGCCTTTTGGGGGTTCCTCTCTGATTTCCTTCAATGATGAANGTTGTTTTGTTGTTGTAGAAGTATAAGCATTAGCAACCCTTTCCTTCCCAATTTGCTTATTAGTCATGGTGTATCATCACAGCAATAGAAAAAATAATTAAGGCCTCCTCTAACCTTGTCCTTATGTCTGTCCACTCCTACTGGTTTACAAAGTAGCTGTATCCTCTGTGTCTGTCTCCCTCATTGGATCACTAGAGCCTGCTTTCTCTCTGTCTTTCTGCACTCCTGGAGCCTATTGAACAAAAGTCCAGTGGGTNCCTTANCTTTGATATNCAGGACACGGCCCCTCCATGGGCTCTAACCAAGTCTTTAACGTTCCCTCTGAATCATCCTGAGCAAGGCTACATCAGAGCGTGGGGTCTACTTTATTAAAGCCTGAACTTGTCTTTGGCTCCATCACTGAGCCTTTACCCTCCTTTAGAAAGATGCATGTGATTCCTCCACTCTCATGGAGACA
>NW_018392210.1:10297-12137 GCF_900095145.1 Mus pahari | reverse complement strand
GGTTATTTGATTTTCTGGAGTCCATCTTCTTGAGTTCTTTATATATATTGGATATTAGTCCCCTATCAGATTTAGAATTGGTAAAGATCCTTTTCCAATCTGTTGGTGGCCTTTTTGTCTTACGAAAGTGTCTTTTGCCTTACAGAAGAAGCTTTGCAATTTTATTAGGTCCCATTTGTCAATTCTTGATCTTAGAGCACAAGCCACTGATGTTCTGATAAGGACTTTTCCCCCGTGCCCATTTCTTCAAGGCTTTTACAGACTTAATGCTCTATAAGTTTCAGTGTCTCTGATTTTATGTGGAGTTCCTTGATTACATTTAGACTTGACCTTAGTACAAGGAGATAAAAATGGATCAGTTCTCATTCTTCTACATGATAACGGCCAGTTGTATCAGCACCATTTGTTGAAAATGCTGTCTTTTTTCCACTGGATGGTTTTAGTTCCCTTGTCGAAGATAAAGTGACCATAGGTGTGGTGCGTGGGTTCATTTCTGGGTCTTCAATTCTATTCCACTGGTCTACCTGTCTGTCACTGTACCAGTACCATGCAGTTTTTATCACAATTGCTCTGTAGTACAGCTTGAGATCAGGGATGCTGATTCCACCAGAGGTTCTTTTATCATTAAGAAGAGTTTTTACTATCCTAGGTTTTTTGATATTCCAGGTGAATTTGCAAATTGCCCTTTCTAATTCATTGAAGGACTGAGTTGGAATTTTGATGGGGATTGCACTGAATCTGTAGATTGCCATTTTTACTATCAATATAGTAAAAATGATCCTTGATCCTGCCAAGTCATGAGCATGGGAGATCTTTCCATCTTCTGAGATTTTCTTTGATTTCCTTCTTCAGAGANTTGAAGTTCTTATCATACAGATCTTTAACTTCCTTAGAGTCACACCAAGGTATTTTATATTATTTGTGACTATTGTGAAGGTTGTTGTTTCCCTAATTTCTTTCTCAGCCTGTTTATCATTTGTGTAGAGAAAGGCCACTGATTTGTTTGAGTTAATTATTTATCCAGCTATTGCACTTAAGCTGTTTATCAGGTTTAAGAGTTCTCTGGTGGAATTTTTAGGATTATATATATATATATATATATATATATATATATATATATATATAATCATCTGCAAATATTGATATTTTGATTTCTTCCATTACAATTTTTATCCCCTTGACCTGCTTTTGTTGTCTAATTGCTCTGTCTAGAACTTTGAGTAATATCTTGAACAGTTAGGGAGAAACCTTGTCTAGTTCCTGATTTTAGTGGGCTTGATTCCAGCTTCTCTCCATTTTATTTGATGTTGGCTACTGGTTTACTGTATATTGCTTTTTATTATGTTTAGGTATAGGGCTTGAATTCCTGATCTCTCCAACACTTTTATCATGAATGGTGTTGGATTATGTCAAATGCTTTCTCAGCATCTAACAAGATGATCATGTGGTTTTTGTCTTTGAGTTTGTTTATATAGTGGATTACATTGATGGATTTCTGTACATCAATCCACCCCTGCATCCCTAGAATGAAGCCTTCTTGATCATGCTGGATGATCATTTTGATGTATTCTTGGATTCAGTTTACAAGGATTTTATTGAGTATTGTTGTATTGATATTCATAAGAAAATTGGTCTGAAGTTTTCTGTCTTTGTTGAGTCTTTGTGTGGTTTAGGGTTCAGAGTTCATAGAATAAATTGGGTAGAGTACCTTCTGTTTCTATTTTGTGGAATAGTTTGAGGAGAATTGGAATTAGGTCTTCTTTGAAGGTCTGATAGAACTCTGCACTAAACCCATCTGGTCCTGGGTTCTTTTGGTTGGGAGACTATTAATGACTGCTTC
>NW_018392210.1:1608-7807 GCF_900095145.1 Mus pahari | reverse complement strand
CTCCTGGGAGACCAACACTCTCTTGAGTCCCACTCTCTGCAGGCAAGCTCTCCAATTGCAGGGAAGGTACACAGAAGTCTGGAGCTCAGATCCACCTCCTAACTCCTGGGGTCGGAGCCCTCCCTGGTGGCTAACTCTCCTCTGGCAGGGAAGGTGCCCAGGGGTCTTGGTCTCAGCTCTGTCTCCTGGCTGTGGATGAAGGCCTGAAGGTACCCTGTCCAAGAAACTCTGTTGCTTCTGCTGCCCACATGCTCTCCTGTATAGACTGGTCTTACTGATCCCAAGATTCTGGGTGTGCCTTTTAACCCTGTTGCTGCTAGCACAAAACCCTCTGGATTTTTTTGAACAGATGTTGCGTTCTTCTCACATCTGATCTCAAGATCCTTGGTGTGCTAGAGTGCCTGCAGTGTGGAGATTCTTCTGGGGACCTTGGGACCCTTCACCGAGATGGTGCACAAGATTGTGCGGGGGTGGTGCCAACTGGCCAACATTATTCTTTTATGATAATTTTTCTGAGTTATGATAATGGATATTCTAAAAAGCACATTAACTTATTTTTGTAGCAATAATTCTGGTGTTTCAAATGCATAAACATTTTTTAAAATGTATACAGTACAATTATAACATCATAGGCTAGAGAGATGGTTTAGAGTTTAAGAGAACTGGCTTTTGTACAGGACCTGGGTTAAATCCCAAGCCCACACACGGCAGTTTATAACTATCTGTAGCTCCAATCCCAGGGAGTCGAACACCCTTTTTCAGATTCTGTCGACAACATGCATGCATGTAGTGAACAGACATACATGCAGACAAAACACCTAAACACATACAAAACAAACATTGTGAATTTGAAAATACTTTGAAGTTTAATTTTTGCTCCAAGTACTGTGTAAATAATTATGAAAAATGGAGAATTATCAGATTTTAAAGTGAGAATTAACATGTATAATATTTATAGCACAATAAAGGATAGAAATGGGCTGTCTTAATCAGTGTTTTACTTCTGGGCCTGCACGGTTTTTGAAACCTCAAAGCCCACTTTAGTGACATACCCCCTCCAGCAAGGCCACATCTCTTAATCAATCATTCCAAACAGTCCAACTGGGGACTAAAAACAAATGTATGAGCCTATGCCTTTCCTATTCAAACCAGCACAGTTCAGTTCCGTTGCATGCTTCTAGAGGTAGTGTAAAGGATACTGACTTGAATGCAGCTTTTAAGGTTGACCTCTGACTGCCAGGTGTGGTGGCACATGCCTTTAATCCCAGCACTCAGGAGGCAGAGGCAGGCAGATTTCTGAATTTGAGGCCAGCTTGGTCTACAAAGTGAATTCCAGGACAGCTAGGACTATACAGAGAAACCCTGTCTCAAAAAACAAAACAAAACAAAACAAAAAACAAAAAACAAAAAACAAACAACAACCCCCCCCCCCAAAAAAACCCAACAACACCAACAACAAAATTGACCTATGATCATCAAACATCAAAGTGCAGACCTAATAATACGTTCCAAAAGTTTACAAACACCAACCTGCAATTCGGCATGTATTCAATTCCATACCTCATCTATTTGATGATGTAACTTTGACGCTTATGTTACAGATGTAAACTAAGAAAAATTGCTTTTGCTTCCAGGAAATAGCATTTTAAAAACTTAAGAGATCTCAAACAATGCTTATGTGACTTTCACAAAAGTGCTTTGTATTATTTATAAATACTTTGTTCTCCCCAGACACATTTTCCCCTGTGGTTTTGTGTTCTGACCCCACTCTCCTTTACTGCAGTACTAAGTCTCTGCCTCCTTACTTACCACAGAGGTATTACTATTACATTCGCCATGGAATTGATAGTGAGCATGTGGCCCCAATGGAAGACTCTTGGCTGGAGCACGTATTACAATTGGTTCCAGAGCATCTGAAAGTCCTGACTAATAGCGTCACGGTCTTGTCGGATGAGATAAAAGAAGATTATCTTCTTAGTGTAAAGAAATCTGTAGGTAAGTTGCTGTGTTGTCTATTTTGAGTATGTGTTGCCTTAAAGGCAAGTTTGGTGTTGAAAGTTAACACCTAACCCTGACCTGTTCCCTCGGCTGATTTTGCTCTTTCCCGTCTCAGTGCTGTGTTACTTAAGACCTTAGCCAACTTTCTTTAATTAGGTATAAACTATTTTTTACATCAACTTTGCTGTTTTTAAAGATATTGTCCCTCATTAAAGGATAACACTAAGGAAAGTAATAAAACATTATCTTTAGCTCCTCAGAACTTCTATTGTGTTTTAGTCAAGAGAGAGCATTAGGCACTTAGGAAGCCATCTCTTCCTTGAAGATTGTCCGTCATTTAAAACTTCCTTGGTATAGGTGGGAGAGACAAGACGTGCCCATGTGTGTGTGTTTATCTGTGTGCTTGTGCATTGTATATGTGTATGGTGCATGCATGTGTGTGAGCATGTGCACACTGTGTGTGTGTAGGTGAAAAATTACCAAGCATTTTAACCATTACCAACTATCATTAACATTACTCATAAGAAATTCAAATATAGTTGATTACAGTTTTGCTACAGACCAAAACGTGGCCACCTATGGCTCAGAAGCCATTCCTGACCACTGCCTATTCTGTAATTGAGGTTGCAATAGCACACAGACATTCTACTATTTTTTTTTAACACATTGCGTATGGCTGCTTTTGAGTTATAACATCAGAGCTGAGCAGCTGAACAGAGACCTTGTGGCTCCCAAAGTGGAATTATTTACCATATGGCCTTTTGTGTAAGAGATTTGTTGAACCATGGTATGGACTTAACAGGTTGATTTCTAAGTTTGAGTAGGTAATAATATTTATTTATTTATTTATTTGCATCCCAAACACTGCTCTCCCCCCTGGTCCTTCCTTCTCAGATTCCCTCTTCCATTCCCCACTTCTCCTCTGAGAGGGTGCCCCCTGCTCCATACTCCCTCCACCCTGGCACATCTCTGTCTCTGCCAGATTAGACACATTCTCTTCCACTGAGGTCATTCAAGGCAGCCGTGGAGACTGAGCCTGAGCTGCATGTCTGCTACATATGTGCTGGGGGCCTCATTCCAAGCCTGTGTGTGCTCTTTCATTGCTGGCTCAGTCTCTGAGAGCTCCTAGAGGTGCAGGTTAGTTGACTCTGTTGGCCTTCCTGTTGGGCTCCCTTTCCCTTTAGGGCCTCCAGTCCTTCCCCCAACTCTTTCACAAGTGTCTCTGACCCCTGTTCAATGTTTCACTGTGGGTATCTGCATGTGTTTCAGTCTTCTGCTGGGTCCTCTCAGAGGACAGATATGTTAGGTTCCTGTCTGCAAGCATAACAGAGTATCATCAATATCAGGGATTGGTGCTTGCCTATGGGATGGGTTTTGAGTTGGCCTGGCTTTTGGTTGGCTTTTCCTTCAGTCTCTGCTCTATCCCTGCATTGTTTTTAGACAGGACAAATTTTGGGGTTGAAAGTTTTTTGGGTGGGTTAGTGTCCTTATCCCTCCAGTGGGGTCCTCCCAAGCTACAAGAGGGGGCCTCTTCAGGTTGCATGTCTATCATTGTTAGGCATCTTGACTAAGATCACCTGCATTGACTCCTGGGAATCTCCCTATCCTAGGTCTCTGGGACTTCCTTCATATTCTTGACACCTCCAGCCAGCTGCAGATTTCCATTCATTATCCTGGCACTCTGTGTCTCTTTCTTGTCCCTCCCCACACCTTATTCTGCCTCCCCATTTCCCTCTCCACCCCTGACCAGTTCCCTCCTTCCCTCTGCCAAGTTAAGCATCCTCATTTGTGCCTTCCTTCTTGTTTAACTTTTTTTGGGTCTATGGACTGTATCATGGGTATTCTGTACTTTATGGCTAATTTCCACTTATCAGGACATAGGATGCATGTCCCCTTTAGGTCTGGGTTCCCTTATCAGGATGATATTTTCTAGTTCCATCCAATTGCCTGCAAAATTCATGATATCCTTGCTTTTAATTGCTGAATATTATTCCATTGTGTAAATGAGCCACATTTTCTGTATTCATTACTCAATTGAGGGACATGTGGGTTGTTTTCAGTTACTGGCTATTATGAATAAAGCTGCTATGAACATAGTGGACCACATGTCCTTGGGGTACGGTGTGGCATCCTTTGGATATATGCCCAGGAGTGATATATTTGGGTCTTCAGGTAGAACTATTTCCAATTTTCTGAGAAAACACCAGGTTGATTTCCAGAGTGGCTGTACAAATTTGAAATCCCACCAACAATGGATGAGTGTTCCTCCTCCTCCACAGCATGGGCTGTCCCATGAGTTTTTGATCTTAGCCATTTTGATTGGTGTAAGGTGGAATCTCAGGGTTGTTTTGATTTTCCATTTCCCTGATGACTATGGATGTTTAGCATTTCTCTGGGTGGTGCTTGGGCATTTGAGATTCCTCTGCTGAGAATGCTTTGTTTAGCTCTGTATCTCATTTTTTTAATTGGGTTATTTGTTTTGTTGGAGTTTAACTTCTTGAGTTCTTTAAATATTTAGATATTAGCCCTCTATCAGATATAGGGTTAGTGAAAATCTTTTCCTTATCTGTAGGTTGCTGTTTTGTTCTATTAATAGTGTCCTTTGCCTTAAAGGAGCTTTTCAGTTTCATGAGGGCCCATTTATCAGTTATTGATCTTAGAGCCTAAGCCATTATTGTTTTATTCAGGGAACTGTCTCCTGAAGCAAAGTATTCAAGACAATTTCCCACTTTCTCTTCTATTAGATTTAGTATATTCTATTTTATGTTGATATCCTTGATCCACTTGGACTTGAGTTTTGTGCAGTGTGATAAATATGGATATATTTCCATTCTCCTACATGCAGACACCCAGGTTTTTGATTCTATTCTATTGATCAACCTGTCTGTTTCTGTACCAATACCATGCCTTTAAAAAAAAATCATTATTAGCGGGGTGTCATGGCACACGCCTTTAATCCCAGCACTCGGGAGGCAGAGGCAGGCAGATTTCTGAGTTCCAGGCCAGCCTGGTCTACTCAGAGAATCCCTGTCTCAAAAAACCAGAAAAAAAAATCATTATTGCTCCGTAGTATAGCTTGAGGTTTGGGATAGTGATTCTTCAAGAAGTACCTTTATTTTTTCAGAATTATTTGGCTAGCCTGTGTTTTCTGTTTTTCCATATGAAATTGAAAATTGCTCTGTCAAGGTCTATAAAAAATTGTGTTGGAATATTGATGTATATTGCACTAAATCTGTAGATAGACATTTTCACTGTGTTAATCCTACTGGATCCATGAGCCTGGGAGATCTTTTTAACTTCTGATACCTTCTTCAATATCTTTCTTCAAAGACTTGGAGTTCTTGTCATACAGATCTTTTACTTACTTGATTAGAGTTACACCAGGATATTTTATGTTATTTGTGACTACTGTGAAGGGTTTTGTTTCCCCAATTTCTTTCTTTGCCCATTTATCATTTGTATAAAGAAGGGCACTTTGATCAGTTGTTTATCAGCTGTAGGAGTTCCCTGGTAGAATGTTTGGGATTGCTTGTGTATAGACACTCTCATATGATCCAAGAATCATGATACCTTGACTTCTTCCTTTTCAGTTTGTATCCCCTTGATCTTCTTCTGTTGTCTTATTCCTTTAACTAAAACTTCGTGTATATTAAATAGATAGGGAGAATATGGGCAGCCTTGTCTTTACAAAAAAAAAAACAAAAACCAAAAACAATTTTTTAATAGATATTTTCTTCATTTACATTTCAAATGCTCTCCCGAAAGTTCCCTAATCTCTCCCCCTCCCCTGCTCCCCAACCCACCTACTCCTGCTTCCTGGCCCTGGCATTCCCCTGTACTGGGGCATATAATCTATGCAAGACCAAGGGCCTCTCCGCCCATTGATGGCCTACTAGGCCATCCTCTGCTACATAGGGCTGCCTTGTCTTGTTCCTGATTTTAGTGGATTTAAGTTTCTCTCCATTTAATTTAATGTAGACTATTGGCTTGCTTTATATATTTAGGTAATGTACCTAGAATTCCTGATCTCTCCAAGACTTTTAACATGAAAAGCTGTTGAATTTTGCCAAAAGTTTTTTCAATATCCAATAAAATGTTCATGTGATCTTTCTTCTTTCTTTCTTTCTTTCTTTCTTTCTTTCTTTCTTTCTTTCTTTCTTTCTTTCTTTCTTCCTTCCTTCCTTCCTTCCTTCCTTCCTTC
>NW_018392210.1:0-1602 GCF_900095145.1 Mus pahari | reverse complement strand
CTTTCTTTCTTTCTTTCTTTCTTTCTTTCTTTCTTTCTTTCTTTCTTTCTTTCTTTCTTTTTTTCTTTTTATGTAGTGGACTACAATGATGAATTTTCTAATATTGAAACATGCCTTCATCCCTGGAATGAAGTCTACTTGATTGTAGTGAAATTTTTTTCAATGCGTTTGTGAGAGTTTATTGAGTATTGAGTAGTTTTGCATCAATGTTCAAAGATGAAATTGGTCTGAAGTTCTCTTTCTTTGTTGAGTCTTTGTGTGGTTTAAGTATCAGGATAATTTTGGCCTCATAGAATGAATTAGGTAGTTTTCCTTCTGTTTCCTTTTTGTGGTATAGTTCAAGGAGTATTGCTATTAGCTCTTCTTTGAAAGTCTAGTAGAATTCTGCACTAAAACCATCTGATTTGGGGTTTTTTGTTTGGAAAGTTCTTAATGACTGCTTCTATTTCCTTAGGAGTTATGGGACTGTTTAAATGTTTTACCTGATCTTGATTCAACTTTGGTATGTGGTATCTGTCTAGAAAATCATTCATTTTTTCAAAGATTTTCCAGTTTTGTTGAGTATAGGTTTGTGAAGTAAGACCTAGTGATTTTGTGAATTTCCTCCGTTTCTGTTGTTTTCTATCTTTTCTGATTTTGTTAATTTGGATACTGTCTCTGTGCCTTTTAGTTAGTTTAGCTAAGGGTTTGTCTATCCTCTTGATTTTCTCAAAAAGCAGCTCTTAATTTTGTTGATTCTTTGTATTTTCTCTTTGTTTCTAATTGGATTGATTTCAGCCCAGAGTTTGGCTATTTGCTGCCCTCTCTTGAGAGGCTTTGCATCTTTTTTGTCCTAGAACTTTCTGGTGTGCTATTAAGTTGATAGTATGAGATCTATCTAATTTCTTAATGAAGTCACATAGTGGTATGAATTTTACTCTTAGCACTACTTTCATCATCTCCTGGAAGTCTGGGTATGTTGTGACTTCATTTTCATTGAATTATAGAAGGATTTTAGTGTCTTCCTTTATTTCTTCCCTTTCCAAGTGATCATTGAGTAAAGAATTGTTCAGTTTCCATGAGTATATGTGCTTTCTGTTGTTTAAGTCCATCACTAATCTGTGATTATCTGATAGAATACAGTGGGTTATTTCAATCTTTTTGTACCTTTTGAGGCTTGCTTTGTGCCTGATTATGTGGTCAGTTTTGGAGAAGGTTCTATGAGGTGCTGAGAAGAAGGTATATTGTTTTGTTTATTGTGTGAACTGTACTGTAGATATCTATTAAATTCATTTGGCTTTCAACATGTTAGTTTCATTGTTCTATTGTTCAATTTCTACTTTAATGACCTGTCCATTGTTCAAAGCAGGGAGCTGAAGTCTCTCACCATTATTGTATGAGGTTCCATGTGTGATTTTCACTTTAATAATGTTTCTTTTATGAATATGGGTGCCTTTGCATTTGGGACGTAGGTTTTCATAATGAAGATGTGATCTTGGTGGATTTTTCCTTTGATGAGTATGAAATGACCTTCCCCTTCTCTTTTGACAACTTTTGGTTGAAAGTCTATTTCATTAGATATTAGTATGGCTACTCTAACTTGTTTGCTTGGAAAATCTTTTT
>NW_018392209.1:0-2158 GCF_900095145.1 Mus pahari | reverse complement strand
CCAATCATAAAAGAACACACATGATATGCACTCACTGTAAGTGGATATTAACTCAGAAGCTTGGGAATACCTAAGATACAATTTGCAAAACATATGAAACTCAAGATGAAGGAAGTACAGTGTGGATACTTGAATCCTTCTTAGAAGGGGGAACAAAATACCCTTAGAATGAGTTACAGAGACAAAGTTCAGAGCAGAGCCTGATATAGCTATCTCCTGTGAGGCTCTACTAGTGTCTGAGAAATACAGAAGTAGATGCTCACAACCAACCTTTGAACAGAGCACAGAGTCTCCAATGAAGGAGCTAGAGAAAGTACCCAAAGAGCTGAATGGGTTGGCATCCCTGTAGGGGAAACAACTGGGACTAAACCAACAACCAAAGAAAACACCCAGTGGGTCTCATGGCTCTAACTGAATATGTGTCAGAGGATGCCCTAGCTGATCAATGATGGGAGAAGAGACCCTTGGTCCTGTTACAGGTATATGCCCCTGTATAGGGGAATTTCAGAGCCAGGAAGTGGGAGTGGGTAGGTTAGTTAGGGGGGGCAGGTAGGGGGTTTTCAGAGGGGATAGGTTGATTTCCAAGGGGAAATTAGAAAAAGAAGTAACATTTGAAATGTAAATAAAGAAAATATCTAATTAAAGGAAGTGAGTCCACAATTGCTGCATTCATGAGAAGAGGTGTAGGCAATTATGTATAGATGACAAGTGGTTTTCCTGTTTGTAATACTGAAACATGCCCTCCAGAGCCATCTCCTATTCCTAGGCCTCCCACAGGTCACACAGCACTGGTATTCTCTGTTTAGTACTCCCAGATATACATCCAATTTTGCTCTGTTCCTCCTTGAAGACAATGCTTCTCTTGGCCCATTTGCTGAAATTACAGCTCTGATATAGACTGCCTGGCTGTGAGGACCTCAGATGGTTTGTTATGAGTCATCTGAAAAAAAAAAGGAACCCTACTTGACAACATCATTTTATGAACTGGTCTGTAGAGAAATCTTTTGAACACTCTCATGAGTAGGGATTCATAAATAATCGTGGAGACATTTGTTTTTCTTGAGAAGATTTTGGAGGAAGTGTTTCTGAATTTTACAGACGATGAAGCCGGGTTACCTTCTGGAGTGAAAAGAATTATGTAGTTTTTCTTAATGGGATTTAATTAGATTCTTTTCTCTAGGTTTCTTCTGTGATTACTGACCTCTGTCCTCTTACTGATGGTCAGTGAAATTCCTACCCTATTCCTATGGTTAGTTTTCTGAGAAATAAGGGCAACTGTGATGTTTCCAATATGGGGTGACTCACAGCTTAACCATTTGTCTTGTTAGTAAGTTCTCCAGAAACCCTCCTTCAATGTGCCAGGATAGTTCTTGTCACAGTCATATGGCAGTATTTCTCTTTAATTTTTAGAAACTGAAGATACCTATTCCAAAACCTATGATAATTATTAATACTGCATGCAAATTTCTCTCAACAGGTTTCTTTGTCTGATTACCTTCCCTGAATGTATGTCTCCTGCACATACCATGCATACCACACAAGCCTATATCCTATTCCAAAGATTCTGCATCAAATGTCCACAGTTGGTCTGTTTGACCCCAGTCTGAAACTTTCTCTTCAGTGACATCTCCTATTCACAGGCTTCAGCCATGTCACAAAGCACTAGCACTGGTCTTCCCTATTTAGTATTCCCAGATAGAATTTTATTTCCGCTATATGCATACTCATAGACCATGCTTCTCTAGACCAATTATAGAGACATCTGTTGAAATCTCCTTTGAGTAGGTATTCTGTAAGAAGTTTAGAGCCCACTGAGGCTGTGGTCAAGTTTGGGGTGTGGTTCTGGATTTTACATGAAGGCAAGCTGAGGTAACTACAGAGTGCCAAGAATTATGTAGTGTTTCTTAGTATTACATACATCAGTTCTTGCCTTTAGTTTTTTTTCATTGATTACAGTCCTCTGTTCTCTTACTGATAGACTGTGAAGATCTTACCCTGATTTCTATGGTAAGTTTTCCCAGAATTAAGATGAACTGTGATGTCCCTAATATGTCATGAATATAATATCTTAGCTTTTTTCTTTGTGAACTCTCCAGAAGCTCCCCATGAGTGTGCTAGGATAGTTCTGGTCACACTCATACTGCACTATTTCTCTTCA
>NW_018392208.1:0-2160 GCF_900095145.1 Mus pahari | reverse complement strand
CCTCCAATGAAGATCATGTTGGGCATGACTGGCCTGGGATATTCGAACACAAAATCATACCGTAACAGCCACAGAGAATTCTGGTGTAAGGCAGGTAGGGACATATCTCTCTTGAGGAGGTCTGAGGCAATAATTTCATACTTTGAATACAGACAATAATATAGGTAGTTTTCCAAGATGTTAACAATGAAGTTGGCCAGCCGTTGTGGAAAAGTCATGTGGTCTGAGAATTTGGTGTAGAATCTGGGAACATAGGACACAGGGCTTGGGCTTTGACCAAGCATGTGTTCCAGAGAGGCTGGGAATCCTCTGAAGAGATAGACAGAGGGCAAGTGCAGATATTCAGCCAGGATAACACCACAGGGCATGGCTGGGTCTGTGAACAGAGCATCAAACTGGTTCTCCCTGAGGAAGCTGAGGGTGGCAGAGTCCTTCAGGAGGCTCTGGCAGCTGAAAAAGCACATGTCCACAACGAGCATGTTGTTCCTGTACTCTCTTAGAGGACCCATCAGAGGGGCACCTGGAACAAAGTGGTTCTTTCCAAAGGTGCGAAAACGGGTCTGCAGTTCTTCTAAGTTGTAGGGAACTGGGAAGCTTTTCCTCCTGTAGTATTTGGATTCTCCCAAAAGCAAATTGACTCCCGGCACTAGCACCACAATGTCATGTCCTCGTTCACTGAGATGCTCCACTATCTCCTTCATGCTAAGCCAGTGGCTTCCATCCTGGGGGACCACCAGCAGCTTGTCACCTAGAACTGAGCCCCAAAGCACTAAGAAGAGAAACCCTGCAGGAAGTCTCTGAGCAGCAGGAAGAAGGCAAGCCATCCTAGGGAAGGGAAAGCAACAATGAGCACCTCTGAAGCTGTAGGGCTCTGTGCTCCTCCCTCTCACACACTCAGTGATCTCCGTGCTCCCTGCCTTCCTCTCCCTTGCACTAAGCCATGCCCTGATATATGAAGGGAGCTAAATTAATATTTAACCATCTTAAGCAGGTAGCTGACTCTGTGCAGCCTATCAGCCTTTATCAGAGATTCTAGGTTTCTTATCTTTTTCTCCATTAATGGGCTTATCCCTGCAATGGGTCTTTGCTACTGTTTAAGCACAACCTGGAGGGAGCAGACCTTGGCCTTATAAGGTTAGTGGAGAAATGGTTCTCTGTCAATGCTCTACCAACTTTGTTCACAACAAGGGGGAAGCCCTAACTTAATAGAGGACATATTTGATGTTCAAAGCAACACAGAGCCCTCTCCTCCTCAGAATTTTTAATCTTCACCTTCTTCTGTGTCTTTGGGCCTATGTGGCTCTATCTTTACAGGATGCTAATCTTACAGGGTGGGACCCATCCTAAGGATCTCATCTTCACTAAGTCCATCTGCAAGGACTGCACTACCAAGCTCAATTTCGTAAGTGCGGGCCACTGACTTCAGTGTAGTTTCTCGGGACAAACAAGTTAGGCCCTAACCCCCCACCCATGTCCACACACAGTAAAAACCTCAGAGTGCAGTTATGGCCAGTCTTCTATGGGCCAGAAACTGAGGTTGCTGCCTAAGCAAAGGATAGTAGTTGTAACCCCAGTAGCTTTGAAAGAAACTAAATTTAGCTACCTCTGTTTAACTGTTAACAAACTCTTGGTCTTTGAATTTCTTCACAGTCATCAAATGGTTAAAAATGATGGCAAGTTTAGTTTTTTAAACCTAACTGAGAACAAGGGATGAAATTTGGTTGGTAAAACACTTGCTTAGTCAGTAACCTTTGCCCTCTGGAAGGGAGAAGCAGAAGGATCAGAAGTTCAAGGTCACCCTAGCTATATAGTGAGTTTGAGGACAGCCTGGAATTCATGAGTGTTTGCCTCAAAAACAGAAGCGGGCCTGAAGAGATGGCTCATCAGGTGAGAACACTGGCAAGTCCTCCAGAGGACCAAAGTTCAATTCCCAGCACCCACACAGCAGCTAACAGCTATGTGTAAACCGGGCTCCAAGGGCTATGCTACCCTCTTCTGACCTCAGTGGACATATTCACAACACATATTTACATATAGGCAAACACCCATACACATAAGACTAAAATCAATAATATGTCAAAAAAAATTTTTTTGTTGTTCCTTTGGTTAGGTTTGTTTTTTTGTTTGCTTGTTTGTTTTGGGTTTTTTTTTTTTTTTTTT
>NW_018392207.1:0-3408 GCF_900095145.1 Mus pahari | reverse complement strand
ATTGCTCTGACTAGGACTTCAAGTACTATATTGAATAGGTAGGGAGAAAGTGGGCAGCCTTGTCTAGTCCCTGATTTAGTAGGATTGCTTCCAGCTTCTCTCCGTTTACTTTGATGTTGGCTATTGGTTTCCTGTAGATTGCTTGTATTATGTTTAGGTATGGGCCTTGAATCCTGATCTTTCCAAGACTTTTTATCATGAATGGGTGTTGGATTTTATCAAATGCTTTCTCAGCATCTAAGGAGATGATCATGTGGTTTTTGTCTTTGAGTTTGTTTATATAGTGGATTACATTGATGGATTTCCGTATATTACCATGGGGGTGTCCGCTGAATCTGCGCCCTAGGTAACCCAATGCTGGTGCAGACCAGAAGGGATTTGTGCCCCTGGTCATGCTGGTTCTCTGCTGCCCTAGTGCTGTCTCAGGTCCTGTGCACAATTGGATTGGAGCAGATGTTGTGTTCCACTCACCAGTGATCCTAAGATCTCATGGGCAGTCCTCTAGGTACTGTGGGGGTGTCTGCCCACTCTGCGCCCTAGGTGATCCGTTGTTGCTGCCAAGATTATAGGTCTTACACAAGAACAATTGGCCATATAATCTCATCCTTTATATCATCAAAATAGTAATGGGTTGAGATAACAATTTGGTATTTTTAGAGAATGTGCATGTCAAATTGTAAAGACTTGTTCTCAATGTCCTCAGTTTCTACATGTTCCACATAATGGTGTTAATTCTTGAGGACTTATACTTAATTAATTATTGCAAATGGATACTCATATTTCTGATTTTAGAAAAATAAAATATTCACATGTGACTATTGATACCTTTTCAGGCTTTCTAGTTGNNACTGCTCTAACAAGAGAAGCAACTAAAAGTGTAATTAGTCATTGCCTATGTTAATTATTTTATGCTTGGTGTTCCAAATCAGATTAAAACAGATATTGGAATTGACTATTACAGTCAAGCATTTGAGATGTTTTGTCAACAGTTTAATGTTCCCCATGTTACTGGGATTTTTTTTATAATTCTCAAGGACAAGGTATTGTGGATTAAAAGTATATCTTCTTAAAGACAAAGAAGGGGAGGAATTATTATATTATTTAAATCACACTTTTTATTTTTAAAATTTTAAAATTTGGATGTCAAAGAACTCCTTGCGAGTGCCTTATGGTATCCTACAATTAGGCACACTCATGCCTAGGTGAGATAAAGGGATCCACTTATTGGCATGTGGCATGATCCTGCTCAGGTATTTTATATGGGGAAGAGGACATGTTTTTGTTTTTTCCACAGAATCCTGCAGGAACTTGCTAGCTGCCAGAGTGATGGGTGTGACACCAAAGGATGTTGCTGACTTGTGAGTTTGCTGGCTGGCCTGACAATGGTGACAGGAAAGCTGTATTTGGTATATGTTCTTTTTTTTTTTTTTTAGGTTTTTCGATACAGGGTTTCTCTGTATAGCCCTGGCTGTCCTGGAACTCACTTTGTAGACCAGGCTGGCCTCGAACTCAGAAATCCACCTGCCTCTGCCTCCCGAGTGCTGGGATTAAAGGTGTGCGCCACCAAGCCTGTCTCGAAAAAAAAAAAAAAAAAAAAAAAAAAAAGACTTTGTGTTTCAAGCAGTTTGGTTACCTCCATACAGACTCGCCTTCAGCAAAATGCATATGGCAGTGATTCATCGCTATGAAGAAATGCATTGAGTGCACGCTGTGTCTTTGGTCTGATTGGGAAAAAGATGTGCAATGAGGGCCAGCAGTCAAGGATGGGCCACTGGATCTATGGCTTATTTCAACCTAAGACAGAGGCATGTGCAATGGGCTGTGTTTGTTCATAACAAACACTAAAATGTAGTGTTTATGCAAATAAAAACAAACAAACAAACAAACAAACAAGCTGCACTTGTTCTCTGAGACATGTTAAGAAAATGTCCAATTAGATTCCATCCTAAGACAGGCACTGCTGCCAGCCACCATGATTCCCAGTCAGGACCATGGAGCATATGCCCCAGTCCAGCTAATTTTTAATAAATAAAATGGGAGGAACTGTGCCCTTTCCCCAGCCTTGAGCAGGCTGCTCAGACCTGGCTTGCCACAGTTGCTAGCCCACCTAGGGTGGAGATTTCCGACCTAGGTCAAGTCTTTTGTCCTGCCCTCCAAGTCGTCACTACCTGCTGAGAGGCTGCACCTGTTCTCCTGACACTATGCTGACAAAGCAGAGATCCTGACAAAGCGATGAGATCCTGGCGTGGTGGGGGATGGGTTCCCCTCCTTTATAAGTTCGGACTCATAAGTAAACACTGGCCTTGATCAGAGAACTTGACTTGGTCTTTATTTCTCTCGTAGCTTTTCCCATCCAAAACCTCATCTTTCCTTTCAGGAACCCAGTAACCCATGGCCAATGGCAGCTACAAACTCTCTCCGTATTTTCTGCTCGAGACAGTTCTCCAGGCAGTTCTCTCTTGCTATTCTAAAAAATTCTCCAGATAGCTCACCCCTTGCAGATCATAAGCCTAGTCTTTTATTTTATGTATCAATCCAATCATTTGATTATCCTATGAGTCAGCATCCTGTGATTCCAGCCCATTAATTCTTAGAAGAGAATAAGCACACATTTTCTTTTCACATTGCAAAAGAATTCAGAGATCTGCCTGCCTTTGTTAAGCACAGAGTATAAGCTACCTGGGTGGGACCCTATCCTGAAATTACCATTTCTACCACACATGGACCTAACCTTCCACAAAAACCCTGAACTCTGTCTGCCTTTGTAAGCATAAGTAAATAAATAACAATAATAATAATAATAACAATAATAATAATAATAATAAAAACTTAGCTGAGCAGGAGCGCCTGCAACCACTACTCTCTAAACCTCTTTTCTCCTTCCTTACTATCTTTCTGACAAGTTGGCTCACAACACAGCTGCTTTTGATTCTTCAGATAATTCTCATATAATTCATACTGCATCCTTTCCTGGTTTCCCCTCCAAAACCCCCTATCCCCTTCTCCTCTTCTGCAGAGACTCACAAACTTAACTCCCAAAGGTGACAAACTACAACCTTCCTTACCACTAATGTCACAGCTCTGGTACACTGCTCCAATTCCTTCTTTACCCTCAACATCAACTGCTTGGCTTCTCTTGCATGCCTAACCCACAGCACAGGCTTCACTCGGTTCAGATCAAAGTTCATCCACAGAATTGAGAGGCTTAAAACAGACACAAAGTTTCCAAACAAGCAAGATGAGGAAATGTCCAAGACCCCGAAGTTACTTCAGCTGGAGAACAGAGGATAAACACTAACAGGAGTAGCAACTCTCCGGATGTTCCATGCACTGCTAGCTCCTGAGCATAAGTGCTGCAGTTTTCTGAAGTTTGAGAGTGTTAGCACCAGGACACTCCAAGGCCTGGCC
>NW_018392206.1:2142-4253 GCF_900095145.1 Mus pahari | reverse complement strand
AGAGAGAATGATTTTCTAACTATTAAAAAGCCATTTAAAAATAGTTAATCCCTTTTTATAACTAGTGATTCCATTCTAAATATTTGGAAAATGAACACACATATGCCTTTTTGTATTTTAAAAAATTACATTATGATATTGAAAACACACAATAATGTTTGAAAACAAAGCTTAATGAAATGAAAACTGTAATCAGTTATGGTTGAGAAAAGAAATATTATATTATGATGGATGATAATAAAGAAATATTTAAAAATAAAAAAAAAGAAAAAATTAAAAAAAAAAAAGCCCCAGTGAGCAAAGGAAGCAGAAACAACTTCCTGTATTCTAAGAGAAAACCAAGAAGTATGAACTCAGAGATTAAATTAATACACTCGCACTAGTGAAGGACGAAAGGTTCATTGAAGAAATCAAGAATGAAACAATTCTTAGAATTGTATGAAAATTAATGAAAACAAATAAAAAGCTAAGAGATATAATGAGAGCCATGCTGAGAGGGCAGTTTATAGTGAAACTGCCTACATTACAGAAGTCACAGATACCAAGGTAATAATACTATAATAGTGTACATCAAGGCACTGGAAAAACAAATCAAATCAAAAGTTATCACATAGAAGATATAACTAAAATTAGGGCAGAAATTAATAAAATAACTTTTTTAAAACAATAAAATATTAATGAAAGATGAGTTGGTTCTTTTGAAACTGCCTGGGGCAAGCTTAGAGCTTCAGTCTATTATCATTAAGGCAGGAACATGGCAGGATCCAGACAGAAGTGATACAAGAGGAGCTGAGAGTTCTACATCTTCATATGAAAGCCATTAGGAGAAGACTGACATGGTTAGGAGGAGGGTCTCAAAGCCTGTCCACAGTGGCACACTTCCTCCAACAATGCCACACCTATTCCAAAGCCAAGTATAGTCAAACTACCACACTACACAATTCTGTGAGATCTTTTAAAAGAGCTAATGAAACAATGCTTCTCAAACTACTTCATAAAATAATAAAGTAAGAAATGTTTTCAGGCCTGAGCTGGTAAGGGAGTCATCTTTGCTCTGGTACGCCCAGGCTCTGGTCGTTTCCAGGGAGAGGGCGGATTGCAGAAGTGATTGCAAGACCAAGGGGCCTCGCCTCTCTTCCCAACGATGGCTGACTAGGCCATCTTCTGCTATATATGCAGCTAGAGACACGAGCTCTGGGGTCCACATGCCCAAGTTTCATTGCAAAAATATGAACAATATGAAAGATCATGGCAATATTTTTTCTCCAATACTTATCCATCCTGTGGAGCTGATTCGAATGAGAATGACCTAGGTAAATCACAGGTCACAGAATTTAAAAGGATAATCATAAACTTCATCAAAGATTCAAGGAGTTGAAAGAAAACAGAAAGAAACAGCTCTATAAAATTAAAGAGAAAGAGCTTTAAAAAGTAAATGCCTGTGTGATGTCCAAGAAAACTCAAATGATGGAAATGAAAACAACAATCCAGGATGTGAGGACAGAATTCAATAGGGAGCCAACCAGTGGCTGGAGTTCGTTCTGGCCAGCGCCACCCCAGAGCCATCTTCAGCGGGATCTCAGCTGAGGGCCCCAAGGTCCCCAGAGGACTCTCCTTACTGCAGGGAACCTAGCTCACCAGGGATCTCAAAATCACTGGTGAGTAGAATGCAACATCAGTTTCAAAAATACCCAGAGGGTCTTGGGCTAACAGCAACAGGGTCAAAGGACAAAGGCAGGTCCTAGCACACCCAGAATCTTGAGATCACTGAGACCAGTCTACATAGGGGAGCACGTGGGCAGCAGAAGCAACAGAGCTTCTTGGACAGGGTCCCTTCAGGCCTTCATCCTCAGCCAGAGCTGAGACCCAGACCCCTGGACACCTTTCCTGCCAGAGGAGAGTTGGCCTCCAGGGAGGGCTCTGACTCCAGGAATCAGGAGAGGATCTGAGCTCCAGACCTCAGTGCACCTTCCCTGCAACAGGAGAGCTTGCCTGCAGAGAGTGCTCTGACCACTGGGACTCAGGAGAGAGTTGGTCTCCCAGGAGTGCTGACAGACTCTAAAGAATCACAGGGGGAACAAGCTCCAACCAGAGACAGCAAACAAAACAAT
>NW_018392206.1:0-1546 GCF_900095145.1 Mus pahari | reverse complement strand
TAATAGGAGTAGATGAGAATGAAGATTATAAACTTAAAGGGCCAGCAAATATCTTCAACAAAATTATAGAAGAAAACTTCCCTAACCTGAAGAAAGAGATGTCCATGAACATACAAGAAGTCTATAAAACTCCAAATAGACTGGCCCAGAAAAGAAATTCCTCCCAACACATAATAATCAGAACAACAAATGCACCAAATAAAGATAGAATATTAAAAGCAGTAAGGGAAAAAGTAACATATAAAGGTAGAACTATTAGAATTACACCAGACTTCTCACCAGAGACTATGAAAGCCAGAAGATCCTGGACAGATGTTATACAGACACTAAGAGTTCTCTCAAAGGCCAGCCCAGGCTACTATACCCGGCAAAACTCTCAATTACCATAGATGGAGAAAAGAAGGTATTCCATGACAAAACCAAATTCACACAAAATCTTTCTACAAATCCAGGCCTTCAGAGGATAATAATGGGAAAACACCAACACAAAGACAGAAACTATGCTCTAGAAAAAGCAAGAAAGTAATCCTGCAACAAACCTAAAAGAAGACAGCCACAAGAACAGAATGCCAACCCTAACAACAAAAATAACAGGAAGCAACAGTTACTTTTCCTTAATATCAATGGACTCAATTCCCAAATAAAAAGACATAGACTTCAAGATTGGCTACATAAACAGGTCTCAACTTTTTGCTGCTTAGAAGAATCCCACCTCAGGGAAAAAGGCAGACACTACCTCAGGGTAAAAGGCTGGAAAACAAATTTCCAAGCACATTGTCTGAAGAAACAAGCTGGAGTAGCCATTCTAGTATCGAATAAAATTGACTTCCAACCCAAAGTTATCAAAAAAGACGAGGGGCACATCATACTCATCAAAGGTAAACTCTTCCAAGATATTCTGAATACCTATGCTCCAAATTCAAGGGCATCCACAATCATTAAAGAAACTATAGTAAAGCTCAAAGCACATATTACACCTCACACAATAATAGTGGTAGACTTCAACACCCCACTCTCATCAATGGACAGATCCTGGAAACAAAATTTACGGAGACACATTGAAACTAACAGAAGTTATGAAAGAAATGTATTTAACACATATCTACAGAACATTTCATCCTAAAACAAAAGGATATACTTTCTTCTTACCACCTCATGGCACATTCTCCAAAATAGACCATATAATGGGTCACAAAACAGGCTCAACAGATACAAAATTATTGAAATTATCCCATGCATCCTATCAGATCACCATGGACAGAGGCTGATCTTCAATAACAACATAAATGATAGAAAACCTACATTGACATGGAAACTGAACAACTCTCTACTTAATGATAACTTGGTCAAGGAAGAAATAAAGAAAGAAATTAAAGACTTATTAGAATGTAATGAAAATGAATCCACAGCATACCCAAACTTATGGGACACAATGAAGGCAGTCCTAAGAGGAAAACTCATAGCTCTGAGTGCCTCCACAAAGAAACTAGAGAGAGCATACACTAGCAGCTTGACAGCACACCTAAAAGCTCTAGAACAAAAGGAA
>NW_018392205.1:0-4329 GCF_900095145.1 Mus pahari | reverse complement strand
AAAATAAAATATTGTACACACCATGAAAATGTGATATGATTATGCAAGGATAACATAATAGATGTAAATCGAATAAATGTATCTGAGCACAAAAATAGTCTCAAAGTTAGAAGTTGAATTTTTATCCCAGTACCTGCAGAAAATGCATTGGACAAGTCCATCATCACCTCATGATAAAACTGATACCAAAGCCACACAAAGACCCAAAGAAAGAACTTCTTAATTTCACTTATGAATATCAAAGCACAATTATGCAATTCACTTCTCAAATACTAAATGCAAGAACAAATCACTAAGATCATTTGTCATTATCAAGTACACTTCATCCCAGAGATGCAGGGATGGTTCAATATACAGAAATCCATCAGCATGATCCAATGCATAAACAATCTCAAAGAAAAACACTACATGTTCATTTCATTAGGCGCTGCGAAAGCAGTTGACAAAATTCAGCATCTATTATGATAAAAGTCGAGGGAAGATCAGGAATTCATGGTCCATACCTAATCATAGAAAAATCAATATACAACAAACCTGTAGCCAACATCAAACTAAAGGGATAGAAACTGGAAACACTCCCACCAAAGACAGGGACTAGATAAGACTGCCCTCTCAGTCCCTACCTATTCAATATAGTACTCAGAATCCTAGCCAGAGCAATTAGACAACAGAAGCAGGACAAAGGGATATAAATTGGAAAGGAAGAANTNAAATTACCACTATTTGCAGATGATAGGATCATATACTTAACTGACCACAAAACTTCCACCAGAGAATTACTTCTTTTTTTCTTTCTTTTATTATTATTTTTATTTTTTACTTTATATATTTTAAACTTCAGATTTTATTCCTCTTCTGGTCCAGCCCCACATCATCCATATCCTATACCTCTACCCCACACACCTGTGTCCACAAGATGTCTCCACCCCCCATGTCCACCCCACCAGACATTTGAACTCCCTAGGGCCTCATTCTCTTGAGACTTATGTGCATTTTCTCTGACTAAATCCAGACCTGGCAGTCCTCTGCTGTATATATTTTGGGGGCCTCATAACAGCTGTTGTATGCAGCCTGGTTGGTGTTGCAGTATCTGAGAGATCTCCAGTGTCCAGGTTTACTGAGTCTTCTGGTCCTCTTACAGGGTTCCCCCTTCCAACTCTCAGATTGTTCCAGCTTTCCAACAACAGGGTTTAGCAGCTTCATATAATTCAACCACAGGGGTCAGCACACAATCAATGGTCAGAAGCACTGACCACCAGACAACAGTTAAACCTGATATACAACTTCAGCAAAGTGGCTGGATATAAAATGAGTCAAATACATCAGTATCTTTCTTTTACTCAAAAAATAAACAGGTTGAGAAAGAAATTAGGGAAACCACATCCTTCTCAATAGTCACTAACAATAGAAAATACCTTGAGGGTGACTCTAACCAAGCAAGTGAAAGATCTGTATGAGAAGAACTTCAAGTCTTTAACGAAAGAAATTGAAGAAGATCTCAGAAGATGGAAAGACCTCCCTCCCTTGGGGATTGGCAGGATTGATATAGTTAAAATGGCCATCGTGCATCTACAGATTCAACATAATCCCCCTCAAAATTACAAATCAATTGTTCTTAGACTTAGAAAAGCAATTTGCAAATTCATTTGGAATAACAAAAAAAATCTTAGAAGGGTGAATAAAATTGTCACAGGAGGAAATGTGCAGATAAGGTGTGGAACAGAGACTGAATCAAAGTCCATCCTGAGACTTCCCACCTGGGGATCCATCCCACACATAGACACCAAACCAATATACTATGAAAGATGCCAAGAAATGCTTGCTGACAGGAGCCTGCTAGAGCTGTCTCCTCAGAGGCTCTGACTGTGACTGATAAAGGCAGAGGCAGATGCTCCCAGCTACCTTTGGGCTGAGCATAGAGTCCCCAATGGAGGACTTAGAGAAAGGACTGAAGGTGCTAAATGGCTTTGCAACCAAATAAAGAACAACAACTTCAACCAACGAGATACCCCAGAGCTCCCAGGGAATAAACCATCCATCAGTGAGTACACATGGAGCAACCCATGGCCCTAGCTCCATATGCAGCAGAGCATGGCCTTGTTAGATATCAACGGGAAGAGAGGCCCTGTTCCTTTGAGGCCTCAATGCCCCAGTGTAGGGGAATGACAGGGCAGGGAGACAGAAGTGGGTATATGAGTTGGGGACAGTTTCATAGAAACAGTTATAGGGGGTTCTATACCAGAAACCAGTAAAGAAAATAAAATATGAAATATAAGATTAAAATATTTTAAAATAAAAAAAATTGAAGACCCAGAAATTAAATCACATATATAGACACTTGATAGTTGACAAACAAGCCAAAAATATACAATGGAAAAATAAAGCATCTTCAATAAATGGTGCTGGTCATGCTGGGAGTAAGTATGTAGAAAAATGAAAGTAGATCCATATATGTCACCATAAATAAAACTCAACTGCAAGTGGATCTCAACATAAAACCAGATTCAGTAAATCTAATTCAAGAGAAATTGGGAAAGAGCTTCAAACTCATGTGAATGGGGGCAAATTTCCTAAACAGAACTATGATGGCTCAGGTTCTAACATCAAAAATTGACAAATAGGACCTCATAGAACAGAAAAACTTATGTAATAGGACAAATTGGCAACCTACATATTGGAAAAAAATCTTCACTAACCTTATATCCTATAGAGGGCTAATATCCAAAAACTCTGAAGAACTCAAGCAGCTAAACACACAAAAACAAAGAACCCAATCTGAAAATGTGGTAAATAAAAACACCAAAAAATTACACTAAGGAATATTGAATGGCTGAGAAACACCTAAAGAAATGGGGAAAGTTCTTAGTCTTCAGAGAAATGAAAACCAAAGCACTCTGAGACTTGTGTAAGGTAGTATACTTCCCAGTGCTGAATGGCTAAGTTCAAAAACTGGTGAAAGGATATGTTGGTGAGAATGTGGAGAAAGAGGAACACTCCTCCATTTATAGTGGAAATGCAAAATGCTATGACAACTCTGGAAATCGATCTGGAGATTCCTCAGAAAATTGGAAATAGATCTGACTTAAGGCCAAGGACTTAACTTCGTAGCCTATGGCCTCCTACTTTCATGCTTCACCCAATGGCTTATTATTTACATTTTCCTATTGGGCTATGACTTTGATCTTGGTAAGCATTTGGTCTCTTTGATTTTCAAATAGTTCTCTGTTCTCACACATTTTTGATGTACCTTCAGTGCCAGGGACTAATTTTTACCTTCAAATTTCTCCAAATTTGGAGACTTCCAATATTTGGGGAAACTGAGTAACAAAAAGAATGTATGTTGAGCACTTTAGTGTCCAGTGCAAATGGATCTATGAGTGTTTAGATATGATAAACCTCTAGGACACACTTTATGAAAGCAGCAGTGTAGTCTTAGGTCCCCTGTGTGACCTCCCTTAACTTTGCCAGCTTTGTAGGCTGCTGTACTACTGCTCTGAGAACAATTGGAAACTTCTAGAATAGACGTCATGTGTCTCATTGCCTTTGCCAGGCTTCGGGTACTAGTGGGAGTAGGTTTGATGGAAATATACTCTCAAGAACATTAACAAAACCTGGGCTTCTTGTGGACCATCTGAATGAAGTACCAAGTTCCAGGACAGTTCTGTATGAACTTCTCAAAGTCATGAAAATGGAACAAGAAGAAAGCCAAGGAGAAGGCGTCCATTTCCAGCACCCTCAACACCTTTCCACAGGACAGGGTAAGTTGGCTTTGGTAGAAGAAGAGATATCCTTAGACAGTTAGTTGCCCCTGATCTGATCAGAGAATAAGAGTTTATGAATATCAGGGAAACATTGTGGGTTTGGGGTTGTAGTAAGCAACCCCAAATGTGAATAAGTAAAAACTATATTATACAAAAACAAAATTAAAGTATTGAAAAATGTGGCAAATGTATTGTTCTACTAACTCTAGTATGTATACACTGGTAAACACTTTAACATCTGTTATCAAATAGGCCATAGCCTTTCCCAGTGACATCATCAATACCTTCCTTGGAGAATCTCTTGTATCTAGGAGAGAACTAGAATCTCTTTGATGTCACCTGTGTCGTGGTAAGAACAACTGCCTGTGGGATATTCCCTCAGTGCATTTTGGGTTCTCAATCAAGCATGCTTTCCTGGCTGCTCAGGCTATTTCAAAATGAGAATGGTGATCAAGGAGAGACCAGACCCAGGCAGGAGAAATCTGGCATTCTTTCTTGTAAAAAAGGAAGAATGAAATCATTCTGGGGAAGGCACAGTGAGTCCTGGGCAGAGTTGGGGAACTTCCTG
>NW_018392204.1:0-32897 GCF_900095145.1 Mus pahari | reverse complement strand
GTATAGGGAACTTTCGGGATACATTTGAAATGTAAATAAAGAAAATAATAATAATAAAAATAAATAAATAAATTTAAAAAAAAGAAAATGAAAGACATTATGTTAATTGATATAGAATTGTCACACACATACATATATAAACACATACATATACAAACACTTACATGTACAAACACATACATATACAAATACATACATATATGATATATATATGAAAGTCCAAGTACTGTTTACATAGCTGTTTCTAGGAAAGATTATTTTATAACAGACTTTCTGGTATTGTCACTTACATTTTCTGCACCCTCTCTTGTAATGTTCTCTAATCATAGAGAGAGAAGTAGAGAAGTTATAGTGTAGATCTGTCCACTAAGCCAGAGATGAGTTCCCTGCATACAGACACATACAATAGTAATAATAAACATTAATAATGGGGAAGAGGAAGAGAAGACCATCATCATGAGATGGGGTGTGCCAAAGAAGGTGTTCGTGACAGGAATGGGAGGAACAAATGTGGTCTGATATACATCATTTCTCCTCTGGTAATCTTGATGTTGGTTTCTCTGGCCTCATCATGAAGTGGAGCAAAAGGCAATGAATCATGCCTCCTTACACACCTCTAGAACTAGAGAGGCATATATTTGTATAAAACATGTACTTTTCAGACAAGTATATACGTTTATAACAGCATATATAACTAACAATATACCAAATGAATATATATACATATAAATGTATATTCACAATAAATAGAAAACATAATCAGCCTAGATATCCATCAAATGAATCATGGCTAATGAAAAATTGAAATACATCCAAGTGGAATTTTATTCCACTACAAAGAAAACTGAAATGAGAAAATTTGTAAGAAAATGTCTAGAACTATCAGAAAATTAATACTGAGTGACAAAGATCAATGCCATGTGTTCACTTTGATAAGTAGATCCTAACTATAAGTGGTAAAATTTTAATCATTTATCTGGGTCTGTAAAGTTTGGAAGTTAAAAAGATATGATGGACCCAAAGCCACAAAACACTACATGTTATTGTCAGTTTTTTTGATTGACAGACCAGAAGGAGGTCACAAATCCCTATTCCTGAAGACACCATGCATTTTAGTATGAGAACATAAAGAAATAATAATGAAATTAAACTGAAAGTGTACTGCTGGGTTGCTAAATTTCACATGTCTAAAAGATGCCCTTCAAACCCCAGTGCATTAAGAAAGTAATCATACAGCCGGGCGTGGTAGCACACACCTTTAACCCTAGCACTTGGGAGGCAGAGGCAGGCTGATTTCTGAGTTTGAGGCCAGCCTGGTCTACAGAGTGAGTTCCAGGACAGCCAGGGCTACACAGAGAAACCCTGTCTCAAAAACCAAAAAAGGAAAAAATTAAGCATACATTTTTGTGAGCTGTGAATTTCATATCCGGCCATGTCTATCTGTTTAGCAGTGTGCTAATTGCAGCAGTGATCCTTATCATAAGGTTAACCTAGAACTTTCTGCTTCTATTTTTGACACACCGAGAAAAGTATGTCAGAAAAGAAACACTTTCTGGGTAAAAGCATTTGGTAAAAGTTACAGAGTCTATGGATGTACTTCATGCAAATGGAAAACATATAGAAGTAAGACAATAAATATATACACTGGAATTTAAATCAAAAGTTTAAAATGTGGCAAATGAAACAATTATTTAGTATGTAAGACAACTTAACAAAGGAATACTTCTCAGTTTTCTGTCTGCTTTCCTGGATAACTTTGAGTAACACAAGCAGACAAGGCCTATAGGAACAGAGTTGGTTTACACTCACCTTTACTGTCACCATTGCTGCTTGCTGGAAGGGCACCTGCTCACTATTCTCCTGAGGATGCAATATCTTTTTTATTGAAGTCAATGAAGTCAAAAAAGAATGACCAGTGAGCTGTAGCCAAGATGTACATGCCCTCAGCTTAAGCTTGTAATCTGTAGTTCCTCAACACCCTCTCTCACATAGATAAGTAATTTATTTGACAGCTGGGATACCCCAAGCAAGGACATTTTTGTTAGGGTCTGTATCACTGTGGGAGGGGAATGTGTAGATTGGATGCAGTAATAAACACCCAGATCCTCAAGCTCCACTCTGCTGATCTTGAGTGTGAAATCTGTCCCTGAACCACTGCCACTGAACCTGTCTGGGACCCCAGAAAATCGGTTGGAAATCTCATAGATGAGGAGCCGAGGAGATTGGCCTGGCTTCTGCAGTAACCATTTCAAATAGGTATTTCCATTACTGTGTGCAACGCTCTGACTAGACCTGCAAGAGATAGAGGCTTGATCTCCAAGGCTGACAGGCAGGGAGACTGGAGTTTGTGTCATCACAACATCACCTCTGGAAGCTGAAATAAAGAGAAGTACAGAGTCATGAAAAAACTTCATGAACAATCTTGTAATTTTTTTATACATACATATATACACACACACATATTTTATACATACAATCTTTATATATTAAAATTCCCATCCAAAAAAAAAAAAAAAGAAAAATGGGAGTCCCAAGGTGCATTTATTCAAAATTAGACCATCCTATCCATCTGTGCCATAATCTTCATTATAGCACAGGTTCTCTCCCATCTGGAACCTCCCTCTGGAAGCTATACACGTAACAAGCCCCATGCTGGAAGATAATTCCTGTCTGCTCACACATGGCACAACACATGAAGTGAGCAGTGTGACCCAGAGCTCCTGCTCCATCTCCATTCTCCTTTCTCAATTCCTTCTGTCCTCACCTGAAATCCAGAACAGCACCAGCAACATACCAGGCAAATTCATTTTGTTGAGGCAGCCAGAGGAGACCTTTCACTCAGCAAGATGTCAACCAACCTTTTTATCCAAAACTGGCAGGGGTGGCTCCTCCCTGGGGAACCATATGCAAAGGCCTGGGTTGGTGGTGCAGTGAAGATAGAGGGAAATACCTTGACAGCTTCTCATGATTGCAAAAATAACAAATCCTCTTCTAGACTGCAGAGGTCACTAGTGCTCACAGATAAGCACTGGAGAAAGTAGGACGGTTACATAATAGTGTCTCCTCAATGGAGAAAATATACACTTGGTTTTCACCCAGAATAGTGGGAATAGATTCAGTAACCTGGTGATCTTTTCTATCTATAAGGCCTCACCCAGATTCCTCAGAATCTCCCTTGCTAGGCCTTAATATTTAGTTTTCTTTCTCAGTCAAACTAATCCACCCTTAGGGGAGAAGTCACATGTCCTTTGCAAAAGAGTTTCAATGTATTCATGCCTTAGGTTTATTGTGCAAATGAAATTGAGATAAAAGGTTTTGTTTTCAAATGTTTTTCTGTACTTAAGTACGTCTAAAATATACTGCCCTGATGTCAGACATTAGACACTTGAAATACCATCAGCTAACTACTTCATTCTTACCCAAGTTATCTTCTTGCCACACATTGTTGCTTTCTCTGCCAGCCATGAAACTTGCAGGGACCCCCAAAGCTGGTACCAAACATGATGGATACAGCCCTCAGAGAAGATAATAAAATTCTCTTTAAATAGAAATTAGACATTCAGGAAAATTAGGCCTCTTGCCCAAAGGATTATTACTGTGAGACAGTAGAGGTGGCATGTGCTCTATTCAGTCTACTGAGACAAAGCCGTTTGAAAAATTGTTAGGATGGTTGTTAAGAATGAGAGGCCACTAATAATGTGAAGAGTGTTCCAGAAAGAGTAATCCCTGTCAATTGCTTATTTGAAAAGACAGGGGAATATTTTCTGCTACTCAGATCCTGTAAGTTTTCAACAAGGCAGGCAGATTTGAGTCTGGGGACCTCATGCTTCCTGGTTGACAGGCATGTTCAGAAGTCAGGGCTCACTCCTCACACATGTGCCTTGAAGGGGGAAAGGTATGGGAAAAAGCAAAGGCAGCTTCAATACCATTCCTAGCTTCTCTCTGACAGCTCACCAATATACTACTGCGTGATTGTCCACAGGGGGAAGGTATTGGGCCCATGTAATAAAGCTAATGCTCTGTGCATAATTTTAATTTCTAGTTGCCTCACAATTGCCATCTTCTCTGAAATCCTATTCTGTTGTAGTATAATTTGCTGGTCCTCTTTGGCTGTGTACCTTTAAGAACAGTAAGATACAAGCTCAGCAGAGCAGGCACTGAAGCACCTGGCAGACCTGTGGTGTAGTGGTCTCTGAGATTCTCACAATACATATAGAACCTGACCTAGTTCAAAACGTTTTTGTGTTGAGGACTTAAGTTTTTGTATACCCTAATGAGAAGTATTCTATCCCCATTTTTACCCAGTTCGCAGGAGCATGGCGCAGGAGGGAAAATTCTTCCTCATTATCTCAGTAATGATCCAATAGCATAGGCTGAAACTTAGCTTTTTAAACCTCCTTTTCTAAATGTTCCCCATTTATGCTCTTGCAAGAATGTACAGGCTGGATTTAAATGCACAGGTTATGATCCCACAATTATTGTAGGCAGAATTGCTGCACACATAATGAGGCTGTAGTTTACTGTTCATCCTCAGAGTCTGGCTTTTTTCAGTGTCCACAGACTAAATGCCATTGTCAGTCATCTATCACCAGCCATTTTGATTTATTAGGAAATTGAAAGTGTACAACTCATAGGCCATAGGAAATTCAAGAAGAAGGAAGACTACACCAAAGTGTGGATGCTACAATTATATTCAAAAGGAGGAAGAAAATAATCTCAGGAATTAGAGGGAAAGATGGATCTGAGAGGGAGAGAGGGTGGGAAGGAAAGGGGGATGAGCTCAGATACAGGAGGAGATCTGGGAGAAGTTCAGAAGGCCAGGAATTTGAAAGGTGGTGTGTAGCAGTGAGGGAAGGGGAATTATGTGTAGCCACTAAAATGTCCCAGATGTCAGGGACTCAAGAGGTTTCCAAGACCCAACAGGGAGATTAGCTGAAATACCAAACATTGGGGAGAGAGGACCTGTAAAGACTATATCCAGTTGCCAAGATTTGAATATGCTTGTCCTAGAGAGTGGCATTATGTGGAAGAGTGGCCTTGTTGGAATAGGTGTGTCATTGTGGGTGTGGGCTTTAAGACCTTCACCCTAGCTGCCTGGAAATCAATCTTCCACTAGCAGCCTTCAGATGAAGAAGATGAATTCTCAGCTAATCCTGCACTATGGCTGTCTGGATGCTGCTTTGTTCCTACCCTGATGATAATAGACTGAACCTCTGAACCTGCAAGCCAGCCGTAATTAAATGTTGTTTTTTATAAGACTTGCCTTGGCCATGGTGTCTGTTCACAGCAGTTAAAGCCTGACCAATACACTAATGGATAGGCACAAACCCCTGTTGAGGGATGGGAGCACCTACCTCAAAAATATTAACCCAGAATTTCTTCTGTCAAAAGAAAATACAGGAACAAAGAGTGGAGCAGAGTCTGAAGGAAAGGCCATCCAGGGACTGCACCACCTAGGGATCCATCCCATCTACACTCACCAAACCTAGACACTATTGCTCATACCAAGAAATGCTTGCTGACAGGATTCTGGTATAGCTATCACCTGAGAGGCTCTGCCAGGGCCTGACCAATACAGAAGTGGATGCATGCAACCTAACATCACACTGAGCTCAGGGACCCCAATAGAAAAGTTAAACCAAGGACTGAAGGAGCTGAAGGGTTTTGCAAACCCATAGGAAGGACAAGAATATCAACCAACCAGGTGCCTAAAATTCCCAGGGACCAAACTACCAAACAAAAAGTACACATATGGGCACCCATGCTGTCATATGAATATGTAGTAAAGGACTGCTTTAACTGCCATCAATGGGAGGGGAGCCCCTTGATCTAATGGTGGCTTGATGACCCAGCATAGGGGAATGCTGGGGTGCTGACAGGGGGATGTTGGTGGGCCAGTAGGGAAGCACCTCCATAGAGTCCTGGGGAGAGCTGAGGAGAGAGGGAGTTTGTGGAGAGGAACTGGGAAGGGGGGATAACATTTGAAATGTAAATAAATAAAATAGCCAATAAAAAAGAATAAAATGAAAATGAAAGTATAGGAAATTTCTAATATCTAACTACATAAGGTTCCTCCTCTTGTTTACTTAAAAAAAATCTGCTCTACTCTGTAAGCATGTGATTTCTGTGTGAGAACATTGTACTAAATTACTATGAGAAAAGCTAATTAACAGTATTTTATTACATTAATTAATGTAATTAAATAACATGATTAATTCTCAGTACATGCAAATTCTGAAAGAGTGGTTTACTTAAAAATGTAAACAGTTTGAACCTTCCCATCTGTTGTGAACTGAATACTTTTACCAAATTCAGTCATCTGAAAGTAAGTTAAAATCCAAACTAACCCCTAGTAGCATATTGTGATTTCCCTTTCTGCAGGAGTATCAGTTTACTTTTCTCAATAATACTTTGTTATAGCCCATCTAAAACACATGTCTGTTTTAAGTTCTGGAAATATTCTGAAAAATATATACTGGAACAACATAAATTCCAGAGAGAAGCATGTCAGGTACAGGATTATATGTGTTGCCCTCTTGGAACCCCTGCAGACTGAAAACCTACGGATTACTAGGATACCAGACTTACTTGGAAAACAAATATGTTGTTCACGTGCTTTCTCACATCTGGGGGTGGGTTGTGGTGGGACTGAGAGAAATGATTTCTCTTTCATCTTTGAGTTTCATACTTATTTATTAATTTAATGTATATGAGTGATTTATTTTTTAATAGACATTTTCTTTATTTACATTTCAAATGCTATCCCGAAAGTTCCCTATATTCCCCCCTCCCCTGCTCCCCGACCCACCCACTCTCACTTCTTGTCTGCATGAATACCAACATGCCAGAGAGAGAATCAGATCACACTACAGATGGTTATGAGTCACTATGAGGTTGCTGGGGATTGAACTCAGGACCTCTGGAAGACAAAACAGTACTCTTATCTGCTAAGCCATTTCTCCAGCCCCTAAAGTATCAGATTTGGATGACACTGGGGAGATATGAATGTAATAAGAAGCAAATGACATAAACGCACAAGAGTATTTTTCTTTTACAGAGGACCTGAACTTCTTTCTTATTCATCTATGTTATATTTGGTTGAACTTACGTGTGCACATAGATTCTGGCAGTTTCCAGGAAGAGGAAACTTACTGGGGAATGCCTTTGGTTTCATTTTAAAATAGCATGAGCATCCTTCACTGAGTGGACAAATGCCAAGCCCCCTGAGCCTTTCTGAATGTTTTTTATGAATATCTATTGTATATATCTCTTTCAGGTTTCTTAAGCTTATATTGCATATTCTGATTCTGAACTTTTCTTAAGTACATGGCCATTGTTGAATGACTGTTTCCTCTTAAATAATACTCAAATATGTTATGAAAATACATTAACCTCAGTTGTTCATGTATAGTCTCCTAGATAATTTAAAATTTGGTTCACATTGTAGTGTGACACTATTTCCCATAATTATCAGGTCACCCTATTTACTTGGAATCTGACCTAAGGCATCTCTTCTAATTCTGCATCTTCATTTATATCAGTTAATATAATGTTCAAATCCAAAGAATCAATCTTATGATTCTTTCCCAGGGATAAATACCAGTTTCTGTAGTGTTTCATAGTGTAATCCCAAATCCATTCACATTCCCAACAACTTCAGTACTGAGCCCCATACAGTACTAAATAATGTCAGAATATGTACCTACTATGGTCTCACTTAACAAAACCTACCCAATTATGTCACATTTTCCTTGAAACAAAATCACTTTTTTTTTCTATTTTCAATGAAATATTTTGTGCATAAGTAGGACGCCAAAACTAAATTTAATTTGATTTTAATTTTACAATTCTATCTTCCAAATATGAATTTTCCCCCTTTAGATTATCATGTTCTGGGAAAAGACATTCAGTTCTAATACCATAAACTTTTGAAAATTTTTTAAAACTCCAAATTTAAGGAACACTTAGGATTTTGATAACCCAGTGATTTCACAGGACGTTTGTACCTAGTGATGCTAGAGCCGCATACTGTAGATGTGGGCTATGAGAACATACTAGTAGGGAAGTGGGGATTGTAGAGTGCAGAAAGAGAAAATAACTAGGGAATTTAGTGTTCTCTCCTCTGATTTCAAAGTCTTTTTCAAACAATAATTTTAAAATAGGCTTGAAAGAAAGCTTATTAGAATTGGAGAGTGAGACCCTACAGTTAGCAAACTATGTGACATTCTCGGGGGGTCATAAATGCATTCTCCCATTATGCACTTGTTCCTTCTTCTTTATTCTTCTAGCTCATACCTCCTGTTCTTCGCTGCCATCCAGAACAGTTCCAATCCCAGGAACATGGCTGGAGGCTTCTATATTATTATTTGAACTGAAGAGCCATTGGTAGTCATTCAAGTATATAACAGAGATTTGATCTTAGACTTGCATGGATGCAAATTTCTGTCATATATCTGAAATTTACAGATATATGTAGATGTTTGAGAAGAGCCAAGCATAGGTAAGGAGTAAATTTGTGAGGAAAAATAGGTAAAATGTCTTCTCTTTTCAGCACTGGACAAAAAGGACTGTGTAAAATTCTGGATTAGTGAATAGGCAGTGGGTACACAGGCCATAGCTTTCTAAGACATTGTCAGAGACCTATGTATAGAACAATGATTAGAAAGGGTAACAGAAATTGACTTGGATCTCTCCTTAAGCTACAAAAGTACAAAGCACGCACCCTCTCATCTTCATATATTCATGATTTTATACAGTAAAATCATGAACTCAAGTTTAGGAAGGTTTCTTATATCTTTGCTCCCAAGATTTATGGAAATGGTCAACAAATCTCAGGAAAAGTTACTCTATGAGATGCATAAAGTCAAATATAAGACTATTTAAAGAATAGGATGCAGAATAAAATCTGACAATAGCAGAGACCAAACCATATTTAAAGATATTTGCTAAATTTTCTAGCACGTCTACATCATCCGTGAGGATAGTTTATCCTGTATGTCCTACATAATACCTTTTCTTCCTTTTCTCATTAGTCTCTTTCACAGATAAGTATGATGTTTGAATGAAGTAGCAGATTTATAACATCTCCCCAACTCTCATGGCAACTGGCAGGTGGCCTACAGAAACTTTGAAAGTGGGAGCTCTCACCTGGTAAATAAGATAATATGCAAAGGTGCTCTTCCCAGGTACTGGTACAAAGAACTTCCTGGTCCCCACATTTTTCTTCGTATTGTAATCAGAGAACTTGGCCGAGGGCTCTTGCTGTGCATCTCCCAGTCTTGAGAAACAGGTCCCAATTCTCTCCTGTGAACTCTGTTTTCCTGCAGAGACCCTAGCATGATGTCTGTCTTTTCCTCTAGGGACAAAACTCTCCCTTCAGTGCCCTATCATGCAAATTCCTTTGTTTTTTATGTCCACAACATTAAGAATTCTTATAGTAGATCCCTTGGTTTTCTGCTATTCATCTCAGTGTCCTCTGAAACCACAACACCACACCCAAACATTTAAGTTTATTCATTTAAAAAGTTTCATTTCTAGTTCATGTCAGAGAAACACAAATATGATTATATAGAATCTAACAAACACAAACGAGAAATAACCATGTGTTAGCTATCATTCTGATATCACTTAATCCAAGTAATTTAAGATATAATGTAATTAAGATATAAAGGAAAAAGAAATTATAAAATTTTCATGTAAATGAGTATAGCTAGGAGGAGTTTGTATTGGTTAGGGTAACCTTTAGAGTCGTGTGCTTAATTTGAGTAGTTTGTTGAATCCAAAAAATAGAAAGGATCATTGGAGTTGAAGGATGAGAAGGGGGGAGATAGTACAGAGGCTGTGATGGTTTTTATATGCTTGGTCCAGGGAGTGTCACTGTTTGGAGGCCTCATTGCAGTAGACGTGTCACTGTGGGCATGTGCTTAAGACACTCATCCTAAATGCCTGGAAGACAGTCTTCCACTATCAGCGTTTAAATGAAGATATTGTACTTTCAGCTCTGCCTGCACCATGCTTGCCTAGACACTGCCATGCTCCCTTTTCTTGATCATGATGGACTGAACCTCTGAACCTGTAAGTCAACACAAGTAAATGTTGTCCTTTAAATATTTAAATGTTGCATTGGTCATGGTGTCTGTTCACAGCAGTAAAACCCTAACAAAAACAGAGGTGATATGAATAGGAAAAGAGACTGATGAATAGGGAGAGTTAAATGTGAAGGTGTGGATTGTGGGGCATATTGACCATACCAACAGAGAAACTGTCATGGAACTGGTGAGGTCAAACATGTTCAAACTCCAGAAATCTCAAATCTTGAGTCCTGCAGGAAGGGAACTCTCTCCATGTTTCCTGGCCTGCTTCTGAGCATGTAACACAAGACCCTACAACTAGGTAGTCACAGACTGTCAATCAAATTGCACACAACCTAGAAGTTTTTTTAAGAGAAATGAAATTTTTTATTTCAGTAGTGGAATTCCGCTTCACATCCATTTTACAAAGGTATATGAAAGTATAAGATTTTAAAACTTATTATAAACTTCTATAGCTAATCTGATAAACCATTTTAGCTTGGAACCCAGAGTAGACATTTTTTTAAAAATTGTTTTATTAGATATTTTCTTCATTGACATTTCAATTGCTATCCCAAGAGTCCCCTATACCCTCCGACCACACTACTTCCCTACCCACTCACTCCCACTTCTTGGCCCTGGCCTTCCCCTGTACTGGGGCATATAATGCTTGCAAGACCAAGGGACCTCTCTTCCCAATGATGGCTGACTAGGCCATCTTCTGCTACATATGCAGATAGAGACATGAGCTCTGGGACATCCTGGAATTCTTATCCATGCAAATAGAACAGACTGGAGCAATAGAACAAATTTAGTTCACAAATCCCATTCCACTCCCCAAGGTTCTTAGCATCCCAGTCCACATCTAATAAAGCACACAAGCTATTTCCCCAAGGATCATCAGAGACTGGCTGATTTTACTGAGCTATAATACTTAAGAACTACCTCCAAACCCCCCCCCCAACCACTCATCACTCGACTTTTGGACTCACCTGCTTGGTGATGCTCATATGTCTTGTAGAGGTTCTCATCAGAATGAAGGCCTGGGACATCACCACTGCCACCATACCCACCATGTGACCAGGATCCCAGCCCAGCCCCAACTGCCTGATCCTCTTTATTCCTTTTGTAAGAGCTATAGCACTTTTCAGCATTTCCAGCTGGACTTGAGTGAAGTGATCCCTATTCGTCCTGGACTGTGCTTCACCATCTCCAGGCCAGGTGGGGAGCAGCATCTGATGCCCTAGAAGGATGTGGTAGATTGCTAACCCAAGCCATTCCAGACTATTTCCTGACCTCTTCAAGCAAGTGGCCTGGATGTATCCTGGCACACTGGAAAGAGAGGCTGAAGCTAGAACCACAAAGGATGGTGTTCACTTAATTTAAGTAATATGATTATCTGTAATTGCCTCCAATTTCCTGCCATTAGGATACTTTTATTTTACTAATTTTTGAAATATATTTCTTTATTCAGATATAAATAAAAAGAGAGACATTGTAAAATTTTCCAGGTAAAGGATGTAGGTGGAAAAAATTGTATTGCTCAAGGTAACCTATAAAGTTGTGTGCTTAATTTGGAGTAGTTGTTGAATCTGAGAAACTAGAAGGAACTGTCAGAGTAAGGAAGGGAAGGAATGATCCTAATGGTGTTGAGGAGGTGATTGTGGAAAGGAAAATTAACATTAAAGTAACATTAAAAATGTTGTAAATGGGGGAGGGTGGGCGGATACTCATAGGGAGAAATATAGAGACAAAGTATGGGGAAGAGACTGAAGGAAAGGTCATCCATAGGCTGCCCCACCTCAGGATCCATCCCATATACAGTCACCAAACACAGACACTACTGTGGCTGCCAAGAAATGCTTGCTGACAGGAGCCTGATATACCTATACCCTGAGAGGCTCTGCCAGAGCCTGACCAATAGAGGTGGATGCTAGAAGCCAACCAATGATTAGACTGAGCACAGGTTCTGCAAAGGAGGAGACAGAGAAAAGACTAAGAAAGCTGAAGGGGTTTGCAACCCCATAGGAAGAACAATTTCAATCAAGCAGATCCCCCAGAGCTCCCAGGAACAAAACCACCAACCAAAGAGCATATACATGAATCAACCCTTGGCCCCAGCCACATATATAGCAGAGGATGGCCTTGGTGGGTGTCAATGGGAGACCCTTAGTCCTGTAAAGGCTTGATGCCACAGTGTAGTAAAATGCCAGGTCAGGTAGTCAGGAGTGTTGGGGTTGTTCAGGGAGGACCCTCATGGAAACAGGGGGAGGGGGAATGAGAGAGAGCAGTTCAGGAGGGGAAACCAAGAAAAGGGATAACATTTGAAATGTAAATAAATAAAACATCCATTAAAGAATAGAAAAAACATACGTTGTAAACAGCCATAAAATAATCTATTGTTTGATAATTTTCATATATATTGATTTACTAATATAAGAGAGCTTAAATAGACATGGACTGCATAGGGCATAATACTGAAACCAAACGCTTTCAGTAGCCAAATAAATATCCCCATGCCCGGACTATATTCTTTTCCTTCAAGATGTTGATGAGAAGTATACTGAGGATCCCCAAAATACATGATCCCCAAAATACATGTAATTATCATTGTTCTTGATTGCTGTGATGGCTTAGATGAGAATACACTCCAGAAATTCAATTATTTGAAAATTTGATTTCTTAGAGATTTACTGCTGTGAGCAGACACCTTGACCAAGTCAAGTCATATGAAGGACAACATCTGGGGTTCAGTCCATTATCATCGAGGTGGAAGCATGGCAGCATCTAGGGAGACATTGTACAGGCAGAGCTAAGAGATCTACATCTTCATCTGAAGGCTGCTAGTGGAAGACTGACTTCCAGGCAGCTAGAATGAGGGTCTTAAAAGCCCATGCCCACTCCAACAAGGCCATACTTCCTATAGTGCTACTCTCTGGGCAAAGCATATACAAACCATCATAGTTGCTCTCCAGTTGCTGTCACTGTACCAGTTGGAGGTGTGTCCTTGATAAAAGAAGCACATATTTAGGCGTAAGTTTGAAATCTCAAAGCAACACACAATTCCTTATTTGTTTTTGACTTTTTGTATGCAGTTAAGATGTGTGCTCTCAGCTGTTCCTCTAGCAAGCATGCCTTCTCTACACCATCATGGATTCTAACCCACTCATTTTTAATTGTTTGCAGTCACAACATTTATCACAACTCTAGTATCCAAATTAAGAGAGTTCCCAAGCAGAATTTTATAGTGAAATGCTATTTATATATTACCACACACATTTGTCAAAGAATGTAAAAAATCAAGTCACTATTAAGTAGAGACAAGGGAAATACTGGTGGGTAGTTTTCATAGTTCCAAGGAGTGTTATATAAGTGGCTAAGGAGAAAAATAATGAGCAGTATTATACAGCTGCTATGAGCCCTGTGAACTGCAATAATGACTTTGCAAGCAAGATGTAAGATTTGATCATGTGACTAAGATTGACACAGATGTTATGGGTTATCCAACAGCTTTTCAAAATTAGGTTTAATTCCTTACTTACCTACAGTAAGCAAGACATGAACAGTGCTGCAAATCTGACCCAAAACAAAAAGTTCATAGCACCCAAGATTCAACTTACTACTATTATTTTCCTAAATGGACTCAGTATCAAACTATCTTCCAAATTTATATTTCTCTCTATATAGATTATTATACCTTTCAGACCTCATTAAAGAAGTTTCTTTGTACAGTGAATGGTGACTAAGCAACAGTGTAACAAATGTATGAGTCCACTGACAAGTCATTGATGTACTCAGCCTAAAATGGGGCATTTGTACTACCTGTCATTTCCAAGGCTCAGGGACCATTACAGAAGAGGGGTATGAAGATCATAAGAGTCAGTGCTTGTTAATTGTTGACTTGCATTTTATCTATTGAGAACTGTCTGTTTGTTTCATCCCTAAACTTTGGATCCATTTGTTAGATTTCTTTTGACTGATTTTGGTATATATTCTATTCTGTGTATATTTTCAATAATAATTCCTTGTTGAATTCATAGGTTCCATTTGTTCTAAGGATTCAGATATTCACATTTTGAGTCTTTCAACATCTATTTCTTACTAAGTCTCACATAAATTTCTATTAGTACATAACATGGAATCAACAACTGGTTCCTCAGCCTGGAATGTATGTTATCAATAAGCTTATATGAAAGTAAGAGTCAGAAAAAAATTATTCAATATGGATACATTTTGATGTGGAACAAATATATCCAGAGAGGTTGTATAGTCCTGAAATGAGACTGAAGATAAAATTTAAGGCCAATGATATGCATATTGGCATGGTCTTGGTCAAGGTGCTGTCCTACCTACTACTGACCATAAGTGAGTGCTTTTTCTCATACAGTAAGGCATTTTATGAAATATTATCACTGCAGAGAAGTTGCTGCCTCTTCTCCCAACATGAACACTCATGGATTATTCCCTTTCCTAGGAATTCATTTTTCATTAGCTGAAATTCAGAGGAAAACAAGTATCTCTTAAAAATATATTCACTTTGCCATGTTACACCCACAACAAGGAACTTACCAGGCAGCTTTGTCAACTGAAGCAGGAGTGTTTTTGTTCAGGGCTGTATCACTGTGGGAGGGTGTTCTAGAGCTTGCATACAGTAATAAACACCCATATCCGCACCTTCCACTCTGCTGATCTTCAGAGTGAAATCTGTTCCTGACCCACTGCCACTGAACCTGTCTGGGACTCCTGAGGCAAGGTTGGACACCCGATATACAATTTGCTGAGGAGTCTCTCCTGGCCTCTGCAGGTACCAATACAAATAAGTGATGCCATTACTATGTAGGAGACTCTTACTAGACCTGCAGGAGATGGAGGCTGACTCTCCAAGTGTGACAGGATTGTAGAGTGCAGGTTGTGTCATCACAATATCCCCAGTGGCTCCTGCAAAAAGAGAAATAAGTGGTTATGTACAAATGACACAATGAAATGACTTTCCTTCCTATATTTTTTTCTACTTAATGTGTTCATGACTTTCATTTATACTCTAAACGTGCTCCATATAAAATATGTATGTGGAGGGAGCGCAGAGAGTCTCTAGCATTCACCTGGACTTTTGGCTTTGGAACCTGTCAGAGTTGTCACCCCTTTTTATCTCTTCACACTTTCAACCTCTTAAGCCCATTACTGGAGAACAGAACTGTATATCTTTGGTATTCTAAGTTTCTGGGCTAATATCCCTTATCAGTGAGTGCATATCTAGTGACTTCTTTTGTGATTGGGTTGCCTCACTTTCTAAGGGCCATTTTCCCCAAGATGGTTGACACATTAAGACTGAAAAATAAGAATGTAGTTATAAAAAGACATGTGTCATTCTGGCTAGACAGTTGTTACTTAGTCTAATACTTGGTTAGATTAATAGAATTACTATGACTTAGTTATAGGACTAAAAGAGGCAGATTTAATAAGCTATGAAGTGATTCAGAGTTGGAAGATTTAAATACTATTTGTACCATATTCAAGGTCAAGTAATTGAAAAAAAAGTTTCTGAGATTCAAATTCTGAAGCCTTTACTGAACAATATGTGTTCATAACTTAATAGCATTTTTGAGTGAAAATCTGTCTAATTGTAATTTTTTGTTTATTGTTTGAAAAAAGCAGGAATTTCTGTCACTAGATTGCATAATAAAGTATGATTATCATAGGCTGGGAATTTTGGGGAGCAGAGAAAATACACATCACAAATGACTTTGTAAACTTTTACTTGATATTTTCAGTCTGGTCTTGATGTATATTTTTAAACTTTTTTTTGTTTCTTTGGAAATTTCAAATCATGAATCACAATTCCTCTCCCCACAATTTTGTATCTACCTTCTGGTATTGCAACCCTTCCTTGAAAATATAAGAAGTAAAAATTTAAAAATGCTTTTTGTGGAAGCAGCAGGGTGTTATTGTGTATCACACAGTATATTCTTTTTTTTCTATACATCTTTACTTGCAAATGTTCATTGCATTGAGTAATTCGTTTGGTTCCAGGCCACTGACTTCTGCTATATTATAAATACTTGATCCTCACTAGGACTCCACTCAACTATTCTGTTGTTACCCTATATCATGGAAATCTTGCACCTTTGATGGAAAGGACCAGTCTCAGAACTCTAGCAGTTCTGAGATGGAGAAAATGTTAGGATGGGCCAACTCAAAGCCCTTGTTCTAGACCTGATTGGTAGCTGAATTGCTCTATCTGCCAGTTTTCCTGTACCCATAGGACCAGGGTGAGCTTTCCAGCACTGGTTAGTTCATCCATTGCCATAGAAGTCAAAGACTGGGACCTACTGTCTTGCTTTCATGTCCAAAGGGCCAGCTCAACTATGCTCGCACAACTAGGTCCAGCTCCCAGGTGACCTGGGAGGACCTACTTCTGTTTGCTAAAGCTGGTGAGGAATGGAATTAGCACTATGGCTCTCATGACCTTGGAGCCAGCTCTCTCTACTGCTAAAGGTGGAATGGGCAAGAGGAAAACATACATCTCTCCTTTTTTATTGTATATTTTCATTATTTACATTTCAAATGTTATCCCCTTACCTGGTCTCCCCTCTGTCTTGAAACCCCCTAACCCATCCCCCTCCCCCTGCTTCTATGAGGGGGTTCCCCCACCCACTCACACCTTCCCACCTGGCATTCATGTATAATAGGGCATTATGCCTTCACAGGACCAAGGGCCTCCCCTCCCATTGATACCCTGCAAGGCCATCCTCTGCTATACATGTAACTGGAGCCATGAGTCACTCACTCCATGTGTACTCCCTGGTTGGTGAATTAGTCCCTGGTTGGTGAATTAGTTCCTGGGGAGTGTTTGGTTTGTTGATATTGTTCTTCTAATGGGGTTGCAAACCCCTTCAGCTCCTTCAGTCCTTTCTCCATTGGGGACTCTGTGCTCAGTCCAATCAATGGTTGACTGTGAACATCCACCTGTGTACTTGTCCGGCTCTGTCAGAGACTTTCAGCAGACAGTTATATCAAGCTCCTGTCAGCAAGCACTTGTTGGCATCCAAAAGAGTGTCTGAATTCAGTGACTGTATATGAGATGGATACCCAAGTGTTGCAGTCTCTGGATGACCTTTCCTTCAGTCTCTGCTCTATACTTTGCCTCCATATTTGCTCACATGAGTATTTTGTTCCCCCTTCAAAGAAGCACTGAAGCACCCATAGTTTGATCTTCCTTCTTCTTGAGCTTCATGTGGTCTGTGAGTTATATCTTGGGTATTCCTAGCTTTGGGGCTAATATCAATGAGTGCATACCATGTGTGTTCTTTTGTGATTGGGTTATCTCACTTGGGATGATATTTTCTAGTTCAACCTATTTGCCTAAGAATTTCATGAAGTCATTGTTTTTAATAACTGAGTAGTACTCCATTGTGTAAATATACCACATTTTCTGTATCCATTCCTCTTTTGACGAACAACTGGGTTCTCTCCAGTTTCTGGCTATTATAAATAAGGCTGCTATGAAAACAGTGGAGAATGTGTCCTTGTTATATATTAGAGTATCTTTTGGGTATATGCCCATGAGTGGTATAGCTGGGTCCTCAGGTAATACAGTGTCCAATTTTCTGAGGAATTGCTAAACTGATTTCCAGAATGATTATACCAGCTTGCTATCCCATCAACAATGAAGGAGTGTTCCTCTTTTTCACATCCTCGCCAGCAACTTCTGTCACCTGAGTTTTGATCTTAGACATTCTGACTGATGTGAGATGGAATCCCAGGTTTGTTTTTACATCTCTCAATGGCCAAGCCCTTTCATAGCAGAGGAGACAGAGGGACAGCTCTACCTTGATCATGCCCTCAAGATTGCTATCCATTTTCCCCATCACCCTAACCAACTCTACAGTGCTTCTGGGACTAAGTGAAGCCCTTAGACATTAGTAGTCTGAGGTGGCAGCCCATAACAAGATGTCCACGTAGTTTTTGCTTATAATCTGGGTCATCGACACTGACACAAGTCCCTTATGTTGTATGGTCACTGACCCAAACATGGCCCTCAGCCAAGACATCAACATGGTCTCAGGTGCCAGGGCAGGATATTCACATCAGGCTGTTTTCCATGCTCATATCTCCAGTTCTACCTTCCTTCATAGTATTAAAACTGATCTAATTCTCTTTCTCGCTCACTCTCTACCAAATCTTTGCACATTGTTGTGGCACTCTCTCAGGGCAGGCCATGAGTCAAGCAGATCTCTTGGTGTCTTCTGACTGCCAGTGGTGCATAGCCTAGAGTGTAGGCCTTTATAAAATATTGTTTATAAAACAGGGTCTCACTATATAACACTCGATAAACTGTAACTCACAGAGATACAATTTTCTCTGAATCATGAGTTTTGAGACTAAATGTGTGCACTGTCACACTGGCATTTTAATAATTCTTATTTTTAATACTAATTTTATATATATGTGTGTATGTGTTGTGTGTGTACGACTAAAGCAGCACTTACATGCCTTGTACCCTGAAGACACTACAAGAGTGTGTCACATTCCCTGGAAGTGAAGATGAGATGTGAAGATCATTGGGAGCTACTATGTAGATCCTGGGAGTTTAAATCTGGTCATCTGGAAGATCAGTCAGTGTTCTTAATTACTGAGCCACTATCTCAGTCCCATAGTAAGGTTTTAAATGACCACTGTTTGCCAATAAAAACAGTTTTGCTGCTTCTTGATGTCCCTCACCCCATTTTCCCCTACATTACTGCACTAACTCTAACCTCTTTGCACCTCTCTGTTGCATTCTGGAAGTCATCTTCAGTTCTTTAAGAAGCAGCTTGTCCTCTTTTGAGAAATGTCCCTTCAGATTAATTGCCCATTTTAAAAATAAATTTATGTTTTCTTGCCATTGACTTGTTTTCAGTTTGTGTATACTTTGAAGTTGAAGACTAGGCCTGTCTTAACACTTATGTGCAAATATTTTCCCAGTATATGAGTTATTGCTTCACTGAATTAGATAAATTGCCTGAGTATATATTATTCCAGGAATTCAGTCAGATGTACTACTGTCTGCAATATTCAGTGGTAATTACCAATTCATCTCAAGGCAGATTAGTCAGGATCAAAACCTCACAAACAGTGTCCTGACACAGAAGTATTTTGTAGTACAGATCTGTTTGCAGATCTGAATTTCATAAACAGTATAAGTTCACACAATAGACTTTGAAGGGATAATAACATGCTTGTAAAAGTCAGGAGAAAAAAGCAAATGGTATTATTTGGCTGTTGCTAAAACAACATTGAGTAACATCTGCTGAAGAAATGGCAGGAAAGGTATGTTAAAGAATTTATAGCAATTCCTTTCAGAAATGTTCAGATCTTTGAATTCTGTTTTAGACATAGAAAAGAAGCATTGAGCTGGAGAACATCTTGGTATTTGTGTTCTTGATCCCTCCATTCTCGACTGACACATGATTCTTCAGTGTTGTAAAAACCATTTATCCTCTGGACTCCACGTGCATGCTATCACAAACACACACACAGAGAGAGAGAGAGAGAGAGAGAGAGAGAGAGAGAGAGACAGAGAGAGACAGAGAGAGACAGAGACAGAGACAGAGACAGAGACAGAGACAGACAGAGAGACAGAGAGAGACAGTAATATTTGAAATATATGTTACATGTGCCATGTTTCATAACTACATAATTTACTTGAATTCATTCATGAATAACTTTAATCTGTGCATTGCAAATTGGGTATGGTTAAGAAGACTTACTAGTCTGCTACTCCTTTCAAGCCTGGTGGCTCTAAATCATACTTGGCACCTCTGCATTCTGCCGTTGCTTAGGTTATGCAATAGTCAAGGTAACTGCAAGACAATTTGGAAAATATAGCAGTTTTGCTCTCTCCTCCTGAATGAGTCAACTCTCACTTTTTGTAGGAACCTGAAGGACATGCTGTGGTGCCCTCCATAGATACACATGATGGCAGCATGCCTACTCAATCCCAGATGTTTGTACTTAGAAGTGTACCAGCATGGTACGAAGGTGTGTACCTTGAAAGTAATAATAAATTGACAAATCCTTATGGTTTTCCCTGTTGATTTTGAATGTAATATCTGCCTTACCCTACTGCTACTGTCTGTCTGGGACCCCAGAAAATTGACTGGATGGATACCTTAAATATGTGTATTTACAATACTATTCAGCACATTGTGACCAATGTTGCATTAAGTAGAGGCTGACAGAAGAGTGATGGCTCCCCATAGTGGAGTCTGGGTTAGCACATCTACTCCTGGATCCTGAAATTATAAAAAAACGGGAAGTATAAGAGGTTAGGTATATACAATCTCAGCAAGATATTATTTTTTTCTTTCATTATATTCTTTCCATTTTACCTTTAGTTATATTTCTAGAAATATATAATATAAAAAGATATTTACAAAAGAATATAGGGCATTTACATTTCTTTTATGGTTGCCGCCATCATCTATCAGTGCCATAGTACATACTAGACTGCAATTATATTCACTGAGACAAAATTATTGTCAAGAGTAGGTCTCATCTAGTGTAGCTATTGCTGTTAGACTTAGAGATCATAGGGGATGTACACCGTAAACAGTAACCAATAAGGTTCCCCTTAGAAATAGCCAGTGTTAACTCTGAAATCTCTTACACAAAAGAAAAATTTTGTTTTTTTTTATTAAAAATGTCTTTTCTGAAGAAGTTTGCAACCCCATAGGAAGAATAACAATGTCAACCAACCAGACCACCCCACCACCACCTCAGAGCTCCCAGGGACTAAATCATCAAACAAAGAGTATGCATGGAAAGACCCATGGCTCCAGCTCCATATGTAGCAGAGGATGACCTTGACAGGCATCAATAAGAGGAGAGGACCTTGGTCCTAAGAAAGCTTGATACCTAGTGTAGGAGATTGCTATGGTGTTGAACCAGGAATGAGTGGGTGAGTAGGGAAGAACCCTCATAGAAGAAGGGGGAGGGGGAGGGGATATGAGGTTTTAGGAGAAGAAACTGGAAAAGGGGGTAACATTTGAAATGTAAATAAATAAAACAAACAAAAAATTAAAAATAATAAAAATTTAAAAATTCCTTTTGTAACAAAATTGATTTGATTGATATGTAAGGTAAAGGGATATAAAGAAAAAAATCAATTTTATTTTCTCTTTTTTACATTCTTCCTCCTTCTTTACTTCTCCCTTATGACCTCCACATTCACCACCATTCTTACCTGCTAAGTTGCATCCTGAACTAGTTGATTATATTTCATAAGATAAAGACCAGTTTACATTATTTGCTGTGTCCATGTCCATCTAAACATTTAGAAGAATGGCACAATCTCCTACATAGTGTCTTAGAAATCATTTCTATGAGAGTCAATAATGACTCATGATGAATCACTAAAAATGAAAGCTTATAGACAAGATATCTGACTACCATGTGCTGTCTATAAAGCACAGGCAAATATATTACCAATTGGGAAATTGTTGGGTATTTTATGCCTTAGAATACACAAAAGAACAGAATGTTCACTCTAGCTTTTTGTATCTGAAGAGTAGTACAGATACACCAAATGTAGTAAGAATTGAATAATGAAAGACACTAAAAATGATTGATTATGGTCTGGAGAGATGGCTCAGTGGTTAAGAGCACTGACTGCCCTTCCAGAGATCCTGAGTTCAATACTCAGGAACCACATGGTGGCTCACAACCATCTGTAATGGGATCTGATGCCCTCTTCTGGTGTGTCTGACAGCTACACTATACTCATATAAATAAAATAAATAAATATTAAAACATGTTTGCTTATAGTATTAGTATACAAATTTATAAAGAATGAATGTCAACATAAATATTTAGAAGTAATTATAATTCTCTGCATAAGCTGAGGATATGAGAATAGTCCTTGTGCATTATAGAATGCAAACGTGAATAGAGAACATGTCTGTGTTTATAATATGAATCACATTTAAACTTTTTTTTACTCCTGAAACTAGGGTTCTCTGTGTAAAAGAGCCCTGTCTCTCCTGAAATGCACTTTATTGAGTATGCAAGATTGTGGGAAGCCACGTAACACCATTACAAGATGGTGCTGGCTACCACTGGCCACCGCCCGTGTATTTCAGGTAAACAACCAATGTGCGCAGGTGCAAATGGGTTTCACGCCAAGTCTTTGCCTGCCCTGGGGCGTAACAGTGAGATCATGAGTAAGCAAACAATTAGACGTGGACACGCAGCCTTGGGGACTATATAGGGAGTCGCTCGTGGGGCCTCGTGGTCTTCCTCTTCAAGATTCAATAAATGCTGTGCTGCAGAAGGATCCTGGTGTCCNCGTGCGTTCTTGCTGGTGAGACAATAGCACGGGACAACTGGTGCCAAAAACCCTGGGAAAAACGCCTCACCATCACTGGCGCCGAGGAGACCCTCTGCTCACGGAGAGGATTCAGAACTGCAGGATGAAGGTAAGCTCTGAGAGGCATGTTTGGTCTTGATCTCTCTCATCTCTCTCCCCAGTTAGAAGGCGCCGTGGAAGCCCTCATTACTGCCTTGACAGCACTCATTCTTTTTCTTTTGGTTAAATTGGTGAAATCGTGCCTAGAGGATGAGAAATGCCACCCATTGGTAATAGCAGGACAGGGGGCATTAGAGGAGTTACAGGATAGCATGTCAGAAACAGAGCGAGGTGAAAGATTAGAAGCTTCAAGAAGGAGGGGTGCAACTAAGAAAAGAGGCCCTTCCAAGGACCTTGGATCCGAAGAAGCGAGAGATAAGGGAAAGGACACCCTGGGAGAGACACGGGGAAAGGAGAAAAACCCGAAAAAGAAAAGCCTTTATCCGGTAAAGGAGTTAGAGGCTTTGCAGCCATTAGTAATTTTGAGTTTGATTAAATTTTGCCTGGTGGACGAAAGTGGAAAGTATGCTACCAAGTTAAAGTTTTCCTGTTGCCAGGCTGAGCATTTTAAAAGAGATTGCTTTCTCAGCCGCCCAAGGCCAACTACTGCAGCTCCTGTGAGACAACGATGTTGTGGGGGCTCATGCAGCAGAGGCAGAAGGGTGCGGGCGAGAAGCCAGCAGAGGAGAGGAGAGGCTGGAGAATAGAGTGAGGAGGAAAATTTGGATGGGTTGTCTGACGGTGGAGAACCTGACCCATGTTTGGGCCAGCTGCCCTCATTACCACTTAAATCAAAGCAGCTGGCTCAACTCCTTATTAACGTTCAATTCCCTTGTTAACTCTCAGCTGAAAACTGGATTCTTCCATATATTCAAATCATAATGCTAANTGTAACCTCTGTGCAGTTTCAGAATTTTTCTTGTGCAGCTAATTTGTCCCATGAAACAGGAACATCCGTGTGGAGATTGCCATCGCTCAGCAGTGGTTGAAGATGATCCAGAGGACCTTCAGCTTCCTCAAGGGTTGGGGAGGGATGGTCTTCTGGGGAACCCGAGTGGAACCTATTANCTCTNCCTTTTCCTACTTTAAAGAGTGGGTGNGAGTGGTTCTTTTTGGCACAGCTATGTGCTATGGATTGGTGTTCGTGTTCTGGTTGGTTTGCAAACTCAGATCTCAACAGAAACGTGACAAGGTNGTTATCACTCAAGCACTTGTGGCCATTGAACAAGGGGCCTCCCCTGAGATTTGGTTATCTATGCTCAAGGACTGATACACAGTGGTACCTAGACAGCCCCTGCACCTTGAGTCCCTTGTGACATTGCACCAGGATTGGGTGTCTAGTGCCTGAAGCAGCCTTTGCACCTGCTGGGCTTGATCCCATTGCACGCAGTAAGGTGCTTCGCTCTTATCAGTGCCTCCTCAAAAGTCTGATTGTCACTGCCTATAGAATAGTATGACCTGTTGAGTTGTTAGCTCCTGCACCCCACAGGCCTTGCTGCCTATTGCACTGGGACGAGTGACACTCAACACTCTCAAACAGCCCTTGCACATGCATAAATAGAAGGCATTTGAGTCCTCAGCTCTTGCACCCCACGGGTTTTTGATTACCCATTGCACTGCTTGTGGACGTTGTACATCGTGGTGCGCACTAGGCTCCGCACCACGATGTACAACGTCCACAAGCAGTTCTTCTAGGAAGACAGTAGCCTTTGGATTTAAGGATAAACCAAAGTACAAGATTGTGGGAAGCCACGTAACACCATTACAAGATGGTGCTGGCTACCGCCCGTGTATTTTGGGTAAACAACCAATGTGCGCAGGTGCAAATGGGTTTCACGCCAAGTCTTTGCCCGCCCCGGGGCGTAACAGTGAGATCATGAGTAAGCAAACAATTAGACGTGGACACGCAGCCTTGGGGACTATATAGGGAGTCGCTCGTGGGGCCTCGTGGTCTTCCTCTTCAAGATTCAATAAATGCTGTGCTGCAGAAGGATCCTGGTGTCCGCGTGCATTCTTGCTGGCGAGACAATAGCATGGGACACAAGATTAGACCTCAGAGACTCCCACATAACTCTGCCTCCTGAGTGATGTGTTTAATGGCATATGCTAACACTCATGGAATTAACAACTATTAGAAGGACAATATTTTGTATATATGACTGTTGGCTTGCATGTTCATAAGTATATTGTGTACATGGCTATGTTCCTCAAAGATCAGAATAGAGTGCTTGATGCACTGGGACTAAGTTAAAATTAGCTATGGGTGAATACTTTGGTGCTGAAAATCAGACCTAGTTCCTCTTCAAAAAAAGCAATGCTTTTAACCACTGGTCATTCTCTCTACCACTTTTAAATGTATATCATCTCCCATTTGCAAATAAACTCACTATATTCAACTAATATTCCTGAAATAGTGTCTAAAGTTGGAAAACTCAATCTAGAATTTATGTAGAAATCAAAGGGCAGCATAACTAAGAAAATCTGAAACCTAGGAAATAGGTATTTTATCTTCTGACCTGATTGTTCTCTGTTGTATATAATTAGATTCATTAAGTTTGCTTGTAACATGGGTCCACAAACTGACAAGTTGACAAATGGAACATCATAAAGAGATAAGGAATATATCATCAAAAAGAATGAAGTATAGATCCCTATTGTGCTGGTGTTTTGTTTCGAAAACTGCTCTGGAATATCAGTTCTTCATTGATCTCACTTCTAGAAGTATACTTAAGACAACCCTTTACACTCTATGTTCTCACATACAAAAAGTATCTGAATTCCACTTCACACAGGGAATCATAGTCATATTGTTGATGTTGTTCAGTACTGTCTGATACTTTTAAGCAGACCAGTGGACATAGGAGCATGATGAATCCTATTTGAAGTGCCACAAACAGCCAATAAGATCAACACCTGCTGCTAGAACTTAATGATACAGTTGAAGACCATGTTTAGGCAGTATTTTCATTCTCTGACATATGTTTTCTAGTTTTGTAAGAAAATCAAGAATTCTTTCTACTGTCAGGCATATCTAAGTGATATTTCTTTATTTTTACATAATGATGCTTCTGAAGCTTATTTTCTGTATTTAAATAATGTATGCAATATGCAGAGTAGCATCCACTCTTCTGTATGAGTTTCACCAGAGATAGTGTTCAGAATTCTCATAGGAACTATCTTCTCTATTAAGGTATAAAAGACATTGGTAGTCTCTATTGCTGGAGATGGAGAGGAAAAAAATATAGAGTACAGAAAGGACCAGTTAGCCACTTCAACCAAAACAAATGACTATACATGAGCTTTGCTTAATATCCTGTGACATCTGAGAAAGAGTTTCAGTGGGCCACTCATGAAAAGTTGGGCCAGCCTGGCCTCTTAGTTCTGCTTCCATTTGGATTTTTGTTATGACTTGCATTACTGTGGGAGGAAACATATGGGTATTCTAACAGTAATAGGTTGCAATATCTTCAGTCTCCAGGATGCTGATTGTGAGAGAATAATTTTTCCAAGACCCACTGCCACTAAACCTTGTTGAGACCCATCTTCCAAGTTGGTTGCACCATAAATAAGGAGTTTAGGAGTCCTAGTTTCTGCGGATACCAGGATAAAAGCCCATAAATATTCTCACTGGCCTTGCAAGTGAAAGTCACTCTGTCTCCCAGAGATGCAGAAAGGGAGGATGATGACTGGATAACCTGAATGTCACACCAGGCACCTAGATATGGAGAAAAAAATAACCACTTAGTTAAGCATGATAAGAAAGGATACCTCCAATGCCAGCCAAGATTACTCAGTGTAACAGTGAAATTTTCATTTTAGCCCGTTTTTATACCTAAAAACCATAGCAATAGGAGCACAAGAAACTGAGCAGGGGCCCTCATATTCATGCTGAGTCCTGACAGCAATGACAACTCTATAGGGTGTGACTGGCAAATGAAGAAGTCCACAAGATTGTGCAGTGAGAGCATGCAAATAATTTGAAAACAGGGATGGGTACAGCTGCAAGTCTCACTCTTTTAAGCACTTAGTAAAAAAAAGCACAGGGCCCCTAGGTGCAGGAGGTCACAGAACATATGTTTCTCAAGAGAACACATTTTATTTTAAAATTTAAAATTATAGATGACTAATCTATAAAATCTCTTACTTTAATATATTTCAAAGGTATAGTGGTGATTATATAATAGATCTTCTGTAAAGGAACATAAAACAGAAGGGACTATGAAATATTTAACTCAAATAATTCTGATGAGCTAAGAAAGTATTATGTGTCTTCCTGGTGAAAGTTTTGTAAGTTTTCAGTAGCCATTTTTCTTAATTAACAGTTTAATTTCCAAAACAAATTTTGATAAGTTAAAAAAAATTAGATGCTATGTTACAGCTTTAACCATGCTTACCACAGTACAATGAAAGGAAATATACAGTAGGTACAATTAAGATACCTTGATCCCAACAACCTATATGACTTAAAGTTCCAACTCCACATGAAAATTGGGGTAGTTTCATACCAACGAGTAGGAAAGCTTCAAAATAATGAGATAGTAATATTCTGCTTAGAAGGAAACTGCAGGAACTGTTTTACATCACATAGGGAAAATTAAACATTTTGATACAAAAGTTATTATGTGCCAGTTGACACAATTCAGAATGGATTTGAAGACTTTTAAAGAGTAATGAAAAATATGCTCCAGATAGCGTTACTTTCATGTTTGTTTGGAGTGATATCGGAGAAGGTCATTGGCAGGAAACATATAGTAAACCCTGCGAAATGTTGTCAAATACCCTCGCATTATTCTCTGATAAATCCAATTGATATAGTAACTTTGAGTTGTTTAATTTGTATGATGATAAGTCATTTAAAAGGTCAATAAGTCAGTCCTACACTTCCAGGATGACAGTATTCCAAAAGTGTCCAAATCATTGAAAAGTGTGTGCTCTTAGGAGCTGGAACAGAATTATAAAGGTAGAATATGGCAAGGAACACAGAATATGCAAAAAGTAAATGGCTCCTGGTTACAGAGATTCTCCATTCTTGAAAACAAAGGCTATGACAAGAGGGTACAGAGAGAAGGAACAGCAATTTCAATGGTTTATCACAGGCCTGAAATTCTACATGGTCCAAGAAAAACAAAAGCAATAAATGTTTGTCTGCAGAGAAAACAGTTCCTTTCTGACACTAAGAATATTAGTACAGCATCCTTCAAGTAGAGTAGTATAGAATTTCTAATGCTTCCTGTTCCCAGGCATGCTTTGGGTTGCATTTCCAATAAAGATTCTGACTGTGTCCTTTGGATGGAACTAACAAGGCAGAGCCTTGGTAACATCAGAGTCAGGCATAGTTTAATAACAGAACTATACCTTCCTTATTATTGATATTTCCTCATTTTTGACCAAATTTTGATGATTATACAAATAACAGCACTAAGCCCTGCCAGTATACAATTATATGATAAAAAATAATCCATGCCCACCAATAAAAGAAGTATGTTTTCATTGGATTTTTCTAATCATATCTGAAAGACAGTGAATGTAGTATGGCTTAGCTAGACTAAGCCTCTATGGCTGTGCTTAATACCAGAACTGTCTTCAGTTTCCTGGTACTGACATTATTCATTTTCTCTGGGAAGTGAAGAAATGTGTGTCTCTACCAATCTATTGTAAGAGCACACACACACAAAATTCAGTCACATAAAGCTGGTGATATAAGGTTGGAGATTTTAATCAGTCACACATACATGAAGTGTTCAAGTCCAAGGGTTTTGTTTTGTTTTTGTTTTATTTGTTTGTTTTGAACACGTCTCCTCAGTTGCTGCTATTAACAGAAGTAATTGCAGACCCATGATTGAGGATAAAAGAACAAAGTCCTCCAAAGGCATCCATAACTTTTATTAGGTAGAAAGGAATCTTATGATGAATTTGTTTGTTTGTTTGTTTCCAGTTTTCAACCTCTACATAGGCACATTAGGAGAGCAGAATCTTCTTGTGTGTATAATGTTTTTTTAATTTTGAAATATTTATATATCAAATAATTCATATATTATTTATTCAAAATTAATATGTAATCACTATATATTTCATTCACATATTATTTTTCACATTATAAGATGTCCCATCTTTATTTTCATTCTCTCCTATGTATATATTTACTTTTCAAATATCAATTGAATGAAACTATACTGGCTATATCCTTTAATGTATGAATTTTCTCAGTGTAATTAATTCAGGTTCTGTGAGTAAATAAATAAAATGTCTTTATTGCTGGATCTTCTAGTCATAATAATATTTATTCTACAATATGGATGTTTTTTATTTTTTTACCTTGAGAGATTCTTAAGGTACTATTAATATTTTTATATCAAATTATACATGGACATATATTTCTACTAATTTTTAACAGATACACAGAGGACTATTTAGGAGACTTAATGTCAGATATAAAAACACAACCTACTATAGTTTATTGACTGTAGATTTCTTTGTGTAGTAATGTCAATGTTTTGTAATGTACATTCTTCTTTCAGCCATTGGGTTCATATTTTAATATTTTGTTTAATACATAAATATTCATTGCTTATATTTTGTTCACAGCTCTCCCTTTACTTTTTGTCTTTTTTAAAAAAAGTTCTCATTGATTATTTAGCATGAAGATAACTTTGGTGGGGTACTGTCCAAATTTTTGATAAAATGTGACTAGTGCTATTAAATAAATGACTTTCATCTTAATGTAGCATTCAAATTTAAATCACTGCCTAAATCATATATTAGATTAATGTTAAAGTTCTATTTTAATAGTTAAAATATATAAGCTATCAAGGTGAGTTCCTTTCATAGAGGAATACTTATAGAATACATTATTTGAATACACAATAAGAGATAATTATAAAATGAATTGGGACACATCAGAATGGAAGACAATATTATGTTAATTAAAATAGCACTCTCATTAAATTACGTGTGTGTGTGTGTGTGTGTGTGTGTGTGTGTGTGAGAGAGAGAGAGAGAGAGAGAGAGACATTGGTAAATGGCCAAGTCATTGTGGTTAGCAGCTATTACAGTTACAATATAGATATGTGAAAGGTGTCATACCCAGAAATATTTGATATAATTATTGACATATCTCCCCACATCTTGGTTGGGAGACCTAGATTCTCTAAAACACAGGTCTCTGAGCAAATTAGTAACCTGACTAAATTCCTCATCTTTACATGGATCATCTTTTTTATTTTTATTACATATTTTCTTTATTTACATTTCAAATGCTATCCAGAAAGTTCCCTATACCCTCCCCCTGCCCCTGCTCCCCTACTNANCCACTCCCACTTCTTGACCCTGGTATTCCCCTGTGCTGGGTCATATAAAGTTTGCAAGACCAAGGGGCCTCTCTTCCCANTGATGGCCNATTAGNCCATCTTCTGCTACATATGCAGCTAGAGACANNAGCTCAGGGGGTACTGGTTAGTTCATATTGTTGTTCCACCTACAGGGTTGCAGCCCCCTTCAGCTCCTTGGGTACTTTCTCTAGCTCCTCCATTGGACCCTGTGTTCCATCCAATAGCTGACTGTGAGCATTCACTTCGGTGTTTGCCAGGCACTAGCATAGCCTCACAAGAGGCCACTATATCAGGGTCCCTTCAGCAGAATCTTGCTGGCATGTGCATTAGTATAATGTTCCCATTAATTCTTGGAATGAATGACCCAAAGCTGGACTTCAACAACAACAGAAACACTAGAAAGCATGCATATTCATGGAAATTGAACAACACTTCAGTCAATTATCTCTGGGTCAAGAAAAAAAGAAATTTAAAACTTTCTAGAATTCAATGCAAGTGAAGCCACAACATAACCAAATTTATGGAACACAATGAAAACAGTGCTAACAGGAAAATTCATAGCACTAAGTGCCTATATAAAGAAATTAGAAATTTGTCATAACAGCAATTTTGAAGTACACCAGAAATCTCTAGAAAAAAGAAATCAAGCACACCTTAGAGGAATAGAAGACAGGAAGTAATCAAAATCAGGGCTGAAATAAATCAGTTAGAAAAAAACAAACACAAAAAATAATGAAAGAATCAATGAAACCAAGAACTGGTTCTTTGAGAAAAATCACCAAGGTAGGCAAACATTTGTTTTGTTTGTTTGTTTGGTTAGTTTTGTTTGTTTGTTCTTTCAAGACAGGGTTTCTCTGTATAGCCCTGGCTGTCCTGGAACTCACTATGTAGACCAGACTTCCCTCCAACTCAGAAACCTGCCTGTCTCTTCTTTCCAAGTGACAGGATTAAAGGCATCTACAACCATCAGCATGGTAGAAAAACCTTAAGCCAACCTAAGAGAGAGAGAGAGAGAGAGAGAGAGAGAGAGAGAGAGAGAGAGAGAGAAAATATCCAAAAAGATTAGAAATGAAAATGGAGACATAATCACAGACACTGAGGAAATTCAAAGGATCATTAGGTCTTACTTCAAAAAACTGTATTCTACAAAATTGGAAAATCTTAAAGAAATTCATGATTTTCTAGACAAATACTACCTACCAAAATTAAATCAAGATCATATAAACTATTTAAACATCCCTATATCTCCTAAAGAAATAGAAGCAATCATTAAAAATAAAAATCTCCAAAAAAAAAAAAAATTCAATGACCTAGTGGAGTTACTGCAGAATTCAACCACTTTCAAAAAAGAGCTGATACCAACACTCCTCAAACTATTCCACAAAATAGAAACAAAAGGAATACTGCCAAACTCATACTATGAAGCTACATTTACACTGATACATAAACTATACAAAGACTCAACAAAGAAAGAGTACATCAGACCAATTTCTTTTATGAACATAGACAAAAAATACTCAATAAAATTCTTGGAAACTGTACCCAGGAGCACATCAAAAACATTACCAATCATGATCAAGGAAGTTTGATTCCAGGAATACAGGGTCAGTTCAGTATGTGAATGTCCAACAAGGCAATCCACCACATAAACAAACTTAAAGGGGGGAAAAGACACATCATCATCTCAATAGATGCTAAAAAAAAACCCTACAACAAATCCAACACCCCTTCATGTTTAAGTATTAGAAAGATCAGATACAAGGCACATGCTTAAACATAGTCAAAGAATATACAGAAACCCTATTGACAACATCAAGCTAAATTGAGAGAAACTTAAATGAGTCCCACTAAACTCAGGGGAACAAAAAGGCTGCCCACTCTCTCCCTCTGTATTCAACATAGTACTTGAAGTTCTAGCCAGTGGAATAAGACAACTAAAGGAGATCAAGGGGATACAAATCAGAAAAAGAAGTCAAAATATCAATAAATGCAGCTGGTATGATAGTATACATAAAAAACTTTAAAAACTCGATCAGAGAACTCATAATAGCTGATAAACACCCTCAACAACTGTCTGGATACAAAATTAACACAGAGAAATAAAAAAAAAAACTCCTTTACATAAATGATAACCTGGACAAGAAAGAAATTAGGGAAATAATACCCTTTACAATAGCCACAAATAATATAAAATATCTTGGTGTAACTCTAACAAAGAAAGTAAAAGATTAGTATGAAAAGAACTTCAAGTCCATGAAGAAATAAATTGAAGAATATATCAGAAAACAGAAAGATTTCCCATGCTCTTGGATAGGCAGGAATAACATAGTAAAAATGGCCAGTAGTAAAGAAATCTACAAATTCAATGCAATCCCCCCAAAAATTCCAACATAATTCTTAATATACCTTGAAAGAACAATTCTCAACTTCATGTGAAACAAAACAAAGTAGGATACTCCCACACAATTCTTAACAATAAAAGAACTTTGGAAGAAATCACCATCCCTGACTGCAAGCTGTACTACATAGCAATAGTGCTAGAAAACTTCATGGTATTGGTACAGAAAAAGAGACATTGATCAATGAAATGGAATAAAAAACAAAACAGAAATAAACCTACACACCTATGGCCACTTGATTTTGGACAACGAAGTCAAAACTATACAATGAAAAAGGGAGAGCATCTTCATCAAATGGTGCTGCTATAACTGGATGATTGCATGTAGAAGAGAGGAAATAGATCCATATTTATCATGCTGCACAAAACCCAGTCCAAATGGATCAAGAATCTCAGCATAAATCTCTCTAAAATTTCTCTAAAAAACACTAAATCTCATAGAAGAGAAAGTGGGAAATACCCATGAAAGAATTCACCCAGGAGACAGTTTCCTGATCAAAACACCAATGAATCAGGATTTAAAAACAACAGTTGCATTTACTTTGATGTTGGCTCAAAGACCTCCACATAAAACCAGAGACACTGAAATTGATAGAGGAAAATGTAGGGAAAAGCCTCGAAGATATGGGCACAGAGAAAACAAATCTTAACAGACCATCAATGACTTGTGCTGTAAAATCAAGAATTGACAAATGGAACCTCATAAAATTGCAAAG